>NC_073691.1:167409974-167559974 GCF_029784155.1 Uranotaenia lowii | reverse complement strand
CTCGTTTCACATAGAGCATGACTGGGCATTCAATAACAAATTCAAGAATAATACTCACTGCAGTCTATTAAACACAAAGAAACCTCATAGCACAATCAACTAGTGGCCTTACAACATAATCCGAATCAAATTGGATTCTAATTTAGTTCTTTAATGTGTTTAACTTTGAAATTTGAGTTCTACCAGTATAAACCTTCGAAAGCTTGGCAACAGTGACGTCACGAAAAAAATCCAATATGGCTCTCGGCACTACCTTCTTTCAATATTCCTTGATGGGAGACTCCTTTTAATCCATCGCGAATCCATTTCTTGTAGGATTGCCCTCGCTGCTCGATCGGTACGTGTTTTTAAAAATCCCTGGTTAAACTTGATGTGTTGCAATTTATAGCATTTTTTCATTTCAACAGTTGAAGTTCTTCAATTAATTTTTGTTTTTTCACTAGCTTGATTTTGGCAGATCAATTCAGTACAAATTTTTTATAAATTGAAAAAGTCAATATTTGCAAAAAAATTTGAATTGTTATTATAATTTTATTCATTGTTAAAAAGTTAACTTTTAGACACTGGAAACATTTTTTCGCCTGCAAAAGTACAGCTCACGATCTACTTCATCATTTGCAAGATGCACTTCTTGTAACTTACAAGTTGTAAGTCAATTAATGGATTTTCAAGATTTTTCCTATTTTCATAAAATTTTGTATGTAAGTCGTTGCAAAACTCGATTTTTTAAGCACTCGACGTAATTATCCAACTCGGCAAATCCCGTTGGATAAATTCACGACTCGAAATAAACTTTTTGCAACTTGTTTCAATGAATAAATAATTTAAAAACCATTCACCAAACATTGTTTTAGCATCTTCAATTCTGATTTCAAAAGTTTAAAAAGAATATAGGCAACAAGTTTTATTTTTGATTTTCAAAGCGTAGTAAAATTGTAATTTAAAATATTGCACTTTAAATTGGTTGATACTCAAATTAACCTACCTACACTATTTAAAAAATCTGAACTTCAGGACACATAGTTTGAGTTCAAGATAACATTTGAAAACATTGAAATTGCGAATTTTGAAAGAAATTTAAAAAGGAACAATGTAATTTTTTGTAGTAGCCATAAAAAGTATCTAAAGTATCTAAATCATCTACTGCATACGACTCCATAATTGGTTTCAATTTTTTTTTAATATGTTTAGCATGATTCAGTACTGTATAACACTGCACAGTGGTCCAGAACAAACATTTATCGTGACAAAATTAATTACGCAAAATATATACGTTTTAGACATATGATGTCTTCTGCAAAGTTGTTCACAATTATGAGGGCCGTATTTTGGAAGAATAATTTATTAGGGCGTGTCATCCTCCTTGGAATTCGTAATGCTAATTTCTTTCAGAAGCTAGATAGAGCAAAAATATGTTCTACAATGTTGTAAATTTAAACATTTTAACAAACTTTGCTGAACACATAAAAGTCGTACGATGAGATGTTGTCGTTTTATAATTTTTTTTAGATTTACATATTAGAACGTGTCGAAAATAACAGTTTTTTGACCATAACTTTTTCTAGTGAAGTTGTACAGCATTAGTGTATTATAAACAATTGTTCAGCATAACAATGCGCCCGTTTTTCTCGAAGATTATAGGGAGCTATTGTTTCATTTGCCAAAGTTAGGAGCACAAATGTGTTCAAATTTGACCATTTTTGAGCTGCAATATCTCTGATTTGTGCAAACTTAAAAATCTTAAATTTATTGCAAAATTTAGCTTAAGATATGAATATTCAATGCTGAAAAAATTGGAGATAGGTTTTTCTTTGAATTCGAGATTTATAATTTTTAAAATCATAATTTCTCATGATTTTTTATGAAATTTTATCCAGTTTTAATCCTTTTTTTTATCAGAAACACAACCAGTACCAATACACAAGCCAACCATTACTCGTGATATTGTTTAGAATTGTTCAGCTTCTTGTTTTACAATCATCTTAAACATTTAATTATTTATAAAAATATTTGGAACAAAATTAACGAATTTCAATTGCTCTAAGAAAATTCAACTGTAGGTGATAGAGGATATGCGGCATGATGGTCACAGCGATTTTATCTCTGGATGTTTATGGATCCTATACTCAAATTGAGTTTTTAATGTAACGAAAACGTTTTAAATGTAACGAAGGGTTTTACCGTTAAGTAGCACAAATGTTGGCCTATCAAGAGGTACTGCGAATGGTTTTTGTTTACTTTTCTAGATAGATCCTTTTCACGTGTTGGTACAGATGTCTTCAAAAGGTTGCTGATTACTGAAGTGTACCAATGGCCGTGCGCAACAAAATTGTCATTTTTTCAGCAACCTTCAAACTGTTCACTTTTTCACAATTGATTCATTATACAGCCACAGATAACTTATACGTATACGTTCGAAAATTTTTGCCAAAGTGCTCGAATTAAACACAAAAAACTGAATTACAAAAAGGGGCCCGTTTAGCTCACTTACTAAGGACAACAGAAAAACTGGCATCCGACAAAAACGATGTTTGTTTTTATTTTTTCTGACCTCAAAACGCAGAATAAATTTATTTCTAGTATGGCAAGTGAAAGATACCTAGCGGAGGTATCCGAAAATGCGAAACATAGAAATTTTCGTTTGTTGAATAATCAATCAAATGGAACCAAATTTGGCATGTAAGGCTATTTAAATACTACAAATGTTTTTATGGCTAGTTGAGACACCTCCCTTCTTCCAGTGGAAAGGATGAAAAGAGGAGGGGGAGCTTCCATACAATTTTTATACATAACTCGAGAATTTATCGAGCAATTGGGACCCAATTTGGCGTGGGAGGGCATTTGGATACGAGAAATGATTGTATGATAAATTGAGGCCCCTCCTTTCTTTCAGCAGGGAGATAAAAATGAAGGAAGGGGGCTTCCATATAAATTTTGTATAACTTGAGAATAAATCGAGCAAATAAAACCTAACTTGGCATCAAAAAGTATTTGAGTACAAGAAATATTTCTATGAATATTATTGTTGACAGCAGGGTGGTAATAAAAGAGATGCACTGGCTTTGATAGCAATATTTGTTGTGATGATAAAGATGTTTTGATGCTTCAAATCTATGATACAAAATTGCGCGTTAGTCAACATTATGTTTAAAATAAAGTTTGGTTATGTTACTCACAAATCAGTGACCCTATACGCACCAACTCTTCCCTGACTGACAACTGATTCTAATCAGCTTTAAAAAGAATTCCCGTAATATTAGTTCTGCGATCTGATCGACAGAAATCGGCGATCTATCACTAGCGTCTACAACTTTCCCTGCAAATACAAAATAGTTCAACAAATGCACTGATGGCAAACTCTAACTAGACCTACAAGTGCATAGATCCCGCGCACAACCAACAAAATCTAATTCGGGACTTCCTAGGCAGAACGATCACTCAATCGAGGTGTTTTAAGTATCTTGGGGTTTGGTTTGATTCCAAGTGTACCTGGAGAGCCCACATTGAGTATCTGAAAGGAAAATGCCAACAAAGAATCAATTTTCTCCGATCAATCACTGGCACCTGGTGGGGAGCCCATCCAGAAGATCTTTTAAAATTGTATCGAACAACTATTCTCTCAGTTATGGAATATGGTAGCTTCTGTTTCCAGTCAGCTGCTAAAACTCATCTCATCAAACTCGAGCGTATCCAATATCGTTGTCTTCGCATCGCTTTGGGCTGTATGCTCTCAACGCATACCATGAGTCTTGAAGTTTTGGCAGGCATACTCCCACTAAAAGATCGATTCAATTTATTATCACTCCGGTTCCTCATCAGGTGTGAGGTCATGAACCCATTGGTGATCGTAAATTTTGAAAGACTACTTGAGCAAAATCTTCAAATAAGATTTATGTCTATATATCATGTCTTTATGTCCATGCAGTTTAATCCTTCTTCGTACTCTCCAACTCGTGTTTTCATCCCTGACTACGACACCTCTTCTGTCCAGTTTGATT
Organism: Uranotaenia lowii; assembly: GCF_029784155.1. NCBI lineage: Eukaryota > Metazoa > Arthropoda > Insecta > Diptera > Culicidae > Uranotaenia > Uranotaenia lowii. Next base: position 167,555,976 of record NC_073691.1, on the reverse strand, counting down.
TGTCTATGCAGCAAGAAATTCGTGGAATCCCTGATTCACATCGCCCACTTCTGATTCCAAGAATTTTCGATGCTAAATATAGACACGTCGATGCTGACAAAATGTACTTTACAGATGGGTCGCTTATAGAGGAATCAACGGGATTTGGAGTTTTTAACGAAATAGCTACCGCCTCTTATAACCTCCATCCACCATGCTCGGTATACATCGCAGAGTTAGGAGCCATTTACTGGGCGTTGGACAGCGTCGTTTCAAGGCCAGTAGGACACTACTACATTATAACGGACAGCCTCAGTTCTGTTGAAGCAATCCGTTCAATAAGACCAGGAAAGCACTCACCGTATTTCCTCGGGAAGATACGAGAGACTCTGAGTGCTTTATCAAGTAAACTTGAATCGGCAGAGAGGTAACTCAAATCGCCAGAGAAATCGTTAACGATCTCTCTGGCGATTTTGCATCATTATATCGGTAGAGAGGAACTCACCATATGCGTGTCTCGAGCGTGAGAGCTACGAAATCTGAGTAGAAATGCTTAGCCCGCCCCAAGAGAGCGCGATCCGAATTGTGCTCATGTGTTCCTATCGTGGTGTGTGTGTTCGGCTCAGTTCTGCCGACGCATGCCGAATAATTTCCGTTACAGTGGTGTTTGATTTGATTAAGGGCATCAAAAACGCAATGTACCAAATTAATGCTTTATTGGATTAATCCTTTCAGAAACCGTTACCCGAATTTTTTCGTTTGTATGCTTCATACTTTTTTCCCGCAGCGTACAAAAACAGATACGTATATAAAAAACAATTAAATCTATTTTCTTGATGTAATCCGTAGTTTTCAGAAAACTTGGGGCAAGAGTGTTTAATTTAACTTTTTTTTTATACTTTATTCCATTTTCCAAATTAAAAAATTCGAAATTCAAATTTCTTTTTAAAAATCTTCTTAAATTTTTAATACCCGACTACGAATTGATTAATAGCAAATAGATATTATCAGAACAATACAATAAAGCTTCAAAACAGGGAATTTTGATTCATACTTTCTAAATATCTAACTTTTGACTTAGATACAGCATTTTAATTCTGATTCAGAATCCAGATTCTTGTTCGGAGTTATCGACTGTGATTCTTATTTCATGTTTCCTCGACTGTGATTCTTATTTGATGATGACAAAATTATTTGATGTTTTGGTTGTTGGATAGCAAACTCAGTCTTAAAGACCATCCAACAATCAAAATATTGTTGATATCCAGATTCTAAATTAAGATACAGATTTCAGATTTATTTTTCAAAATTCAAATTCAGATTTATATTTAAAATCTCAGATTTCATTCGTCAGACTCAGATTTCAAATCCAGATTTCAGATTAAAATTTCAGATCCAGAAGTCAGAATTTAGATTTAGAATTCAGCTTTATAAGATTTTAGATTCAGATCTCTAATACAGATTTCGGTGTCTGATAACAGATTCAGGTTCAGCATAATTGAGATTTCAGATTCAGGTTTCAAATTCAGACTTGATATTTGAAAATCAGATTCAGTTTATGATTTCAGATTCATCTTATTTCAGATTTTTGATTCAGATTTAGGAATAAGAAATTCAAATACACAATTCAGATTCAAATTTTTGTATTCCGGTTCAGATTCAGAATTGAATTCAGATTCCAGATTCAGAGTTCAGATTTAGAATTTATTTAGAAGCAAAAATCGTATTCAGATTTAATATTCAAAATACACATTCGAATCCGGCATGGTTATTTGTATTTTAACCATAACATACGCAGGTTTATATTTTGGAATATCCTAGGATTTTTTCAAATGGCATTCTTTGTGTGTTTTTATTGAATTTTTTGAGTTGGGGCTTGTCTTATTTGAATAAATTTGAATCTGGTTACCCATTGTTTGTTTTTTGTTGTATAAATAACTAGATCTGAATGGAAAACAATTAGCTCAAGGCTCAAAGCCCCGGTGAAGTGATATTTAAAAAATAGAAAATTTTCTTCTGAAAACGAATTCCGTTTAAATCATTTATTCATACATAAATACATATGTAGGTATATCCATAAAACAAATAACATTTTTTAATAACAGATTGCAACTTCTTGACATTTACAGATATCAATTTTTCGTATGGTTTTTTTGTTTTTCGGTATACTGCATCGTTAAAGTTTCGTAAGGCTTTAGAAAACTTGGCAACAGCTTCACAAAAATTTTTTTAATTAGGTATAGTTATTTTGAATCACTGAAATCAAATCGACGACTCATTTCAAGTCTGTGGACATTTTTTCCACTGTAAGTAAATTTTTATTCTCAGTTTTGGAACAGAAGATGCACAATTTCCCTAACAAATATGGATCTTCATATTCATATGATTTTAATTGTTCTTCGAACAAAACCATGTTTTTGGGATCTTTAAAAAAATCTTCCATTTTTTGAAAATCATAATCATTTTTAGGAGGAAACCCTGAAATATCGCTAGGATCCGAACAAAGATTCTGACGCGAGATTTCTTTGATACTCTTGGATATTCCCCCCACTAGTAAAAAATTTTGAGCATCCAGTCGTCTTGTTGAAAAAATTAGTATGTGTTATTAAATTAAAATTTTCGAAAAACCGTAATCTGGATTTTAAATCTGAATTTGAAACCTTGAATCCTGAATCTGATATCTGAATTCTAAATACTGAAATCTGAGTCTGAAATCTGATAACTGAATCTAATCTGAAATCTGAAAGATCTGAATTCTGAATCTGAATCTGAAATCTGAATCTGAAATCTGAATCTGAAATCTGAATCTGAAATCTGAATCTGAAATCTGAATCTGAAATCTGAATCTGAAATCTGAATCTGAAATCTGAATCTGAAATCTGAATCTGAAATCTGAATCTGAAATCTGAAATCTGAAATCTGAATCTAAAATCTGAATCTGAAATCTGAATCTGAAATCTGAAATCTGAATCTAAAATCTGAATCTGAAATCTGAATCTGAAATCTGAATCTGAAATCTGAATCTGAAATCTGAATCTGAAATCTGAATCTGAAATCTGAATCTGAAATCTGAATCTAAAATCTGAATCTGAAATCTGAATCTGAAATCTGAATCTGAAATCTGAATCTGAAATCTGAATCTGAAATCTGAATCTGAAATCTGAATCTGAAATCTGAATCTGAAATCTGAATCTGAAATCTGAATTGGAATTGCGGTTCCATATGTCTTCAGATTTGATTTTTACTTTAATACCGAAATATAGAAAGAAAGAAAAAAACTGAACACACCCTAGGTCAGGCAAAAAGAAATTTACTGCAGCATTTTCTTACTTTTCGACAGAAAAAATGAGCGCTGTTTGAAAAGATTTGTAATTGGTTATGATAAAAATTCGTACCAGTACCAAACAAAATCAACAAAGCTATTTTTTCCGTAGATGGGGCATGCTCAGTTTGGTGCAACTTGTAAACATACCCAATGCAAAACTCTCTCAAAGACTTAAAAGTTTTAAGAATTATCATTCTAATGAAGCAAAATTTTATACCTGGTCGGTGATTTAATCAGATCAGTTTGACATTTGAGCGCTTTTTTGTTTTATCTTCTGTTTTCCATCCCTGGAACACACCATTCTGAAACCCAAACTCAGATTTTTTAATCCAGAATTTCGAATTCTAACACAATAACTTTAAATTCGAAATTCTGAATTTGAATTGATAAGTGATGAATTAATCATTCTCACATAGAAACAAAATGTTCTGAATGACAATCTAAAAACGATTGTGGGAATTGAGGAAGAGAATTTAAAATTATTATTTATAATATTTTTTTTTTTAAATGAAAGTCATTTTGATAAAACATAATATGTCACTTACCGAATGTTGCACCTTATTTGTTGCACTAAATCACAATCGAATGTTGCACTAAATCACAATCTCTTTTATTTAACACTACATTTTCTCAATACTTGAATGTCCTTCCTTTAAAAATTTACCGCCCGCTATCACCTGACCGTACCACACGAGGGTACGTCTGGAACTGACAATGCTTTGCTTGCACACAGTTTATTCGAAACGACAAACGAGTAACCCGGTGAGGTAATAATATGAATAATATCAAACGAGCAGCCGTCGCCCGTCGGCCCAGTTAAGTTCTTCAGAAAAATGCTCCCAAGGCGAATAAGAAGAAATATCAGACCCGCCGTGCGCGAGTGTCGCCGAAATATAACCGTTTTTTCCTAAGTCGGGATACCCAGTACTCAATTTTCTGAATTCTCTGTCGATTTTTGAGAGGACGCGCTTACTGGGACGTTGCTTTGCCATCACCTTCGTTTGGGTCCCCTCACATTGCTCGATAATGGGTAATGAGAGGGCGGACTCTCTGGCAAAGGTGGGGGCGATGGAAGGCGACACATATCACCGTGAAATCGTCTTCAACGAATTTTACTTCTTAGTTCGAAGAAACTCTCTTGTCAACTGGCAGCGCAAATGGGACGAGGATGAGAAGGGTCGGTGGCTCCACTCGATTATTCCAAAGGTAAGCCTTAAACCCTGGTTTAATAGATTGGATCTGAGTCGGGATTTTATTTGTATATTTTCCCGTCTCATGTCCAATCATTATTCCTTAGACGCGGTACTCTATCGTTTTGATATTGCTGGCAGCAATTTGTGTAGTTGCGGCCAAGGTTACCATGACATCGAGCATATTGTCTGGTCGTGTGAGGTCCATCTTGTCGCCAGAACGAATTTAATTGACTCCCTTCGGGCCCGAGGAAAACCACCTAATGTTCCAGTGAGAGATGTACTAGCTGTGCTAGATTTGGACTACATGTTCGAAATCTACCTTTTTCTAAAAGCTATCGATCTTCGTCTATAATTCTTTTTTATTTTCATATTTCCCTTTCCTATCTTCTTTCTCTTTAAAATAAAAGTGTTAAGCTAAGCAAAATATTGTAAAAACAAAAAACGAGTTTGGCTCCTTAAAACCTGAAGGTATGAGCCGTTTCAAATAAAGATTTACAAAAAAAAAAAAATCTAATTCGGGAATTACAATCGGATTTACAAACAAACTTGTAACACTTAAACCACTGACCACACTGACATGACACTTAGAACAAAAATTCAACCATTTTCTGTCTAATTTTTTATTGGCAGATTTTGCAGGTTCGCAATACCGACGGCAGGTGGCGAACCTGAAAAATTTGACAAAAATGCCCTGTAGGAAAAATGGTCCTGTTTAGCCCGATTTTATCGTAGAAATTGCGTGTTTTATTTTTAAAGTTGGGTGGCATTTCCTAACTGGGATAGCATTTCTTCAAATCGATCGATGCGCACTCTGGAATCGACATTGCGTACTGTTGGAAAAATTATCCAGAAAACGAAATCGAGTGTCCAGTCAGTATGGTCAGTGCTTAAACTTCAAGCCGTCTGTACTTTTAAACTCGACGCGAAAGATGGCCACGATGGTGAAAATTTTCTCATGCGGACCTTTTTGGCGGCAACGATGACGTTTAGTTTTCGCTCTTATTTCTCAGCGACTCCTGAACAACCGCGAACTGGCACGGTGGCCAGTTTTCCAACAATTATGTAGGTACTCACCTCTCCATCGAACGGAGATATAGAAAGGGTAAATGGGACTCTCTATCATGTTTTTGCATAACTCGACTAACCAAGCAAATGGAACGAAATTCGGCATGGGATGGTATTTCAATACGAGTAATATTTTTTAAATTATTAACCAAACCACCCTTCTGCCAGTAAGCAGAAACATAGGAAGAGGGGACGATGACCCAATACAATTTTGTTTGCATAAGTTCTCAATTTATGCTGACAGAGCCAGCAAATGGAATGAAGTATGGCATGGAAAGGTTTTTCAGTACGAAATATGTTTCTAAGATTGTTATAGATTCTTATGCCTTACAGTGTAGAGAAGATAGGAAAGGAAGAGGTTCCATATAAATTTTGTTGTAGAGCTTAAAACTTATCAACCAATGTGATATGAGAGGGGTTTTGGGTACGAAAAAAAAGGGTATGATAATCGAGCCCCGACTTCATCCCAGCAATGGAGGATGGGAACATATCAAGCAATGAAATCCTATTTTTAAATATAGGTTGTTTGCGTATAAATAATTTGAGACTCATCCTTTTCAGGGCGGAGTCGGGAGAAAGAGGCAGGCTTTATTCATATTTTATTTGACATAATTCGAAAACTCTTATCAAACAAATGTAGCCAAATGTGGCATGTGACATTTTTTAGATACTTAAGATATTTGTATGGTATAGCTCGTGAGCCCTTCTCGCATTGGAAGGGAGAGGATGGGGAATTCATATCAATGAAATAATTAATTAAAGAACTTATGAAGCTTATAAAAACAGTTTCAGTCTTTTTTGCCAATCGCAAATCAAGACCCCAGCTGCATGTCTCTTTCTAGAGCGGTTGCTTTTGATTTCTGTTGTAAATCGATTTTCAATCATGGCTCACAGAACAATAAAAAGTTGGATAATTTTTAGAAAATTACATTTACTTTTGAAAGGTGTAGCAAAGCACACCAGGAAAGCTAGTATTATAAGTATAAAGAATAATCACTGCTGCAGCAAGTTTACGTCATAGAATCAGCGATAAAGGTATCTAAAGCTTAGTTCATTTAGAAATGGGACACGTTCTTTTGCTGATAGCTCATTTCCTAGCTATCGGACATACCAAATTTTGACAGCATTTTGTTGCCTGTTAAAAGTACTGTCCGAACAATTTTTTGAAATTTTAAAAATAACGCGTTTTTGAGAAATTTACGATGAAGAAGAAAAAAAGATTTGGCACAGTTTCTTTCAAAATCCATCATTTCCAAATCGATAGCTGGCAAAACCGTTATTTCAAAAAGTATGCAAGCACTGTCGAAAATGTCCACAAAGCTCAAATCGTGCGTTGGAGTGAGTCACATGATCGACAACTATGGTTGAGGGTTATCAGGGAAGTTTGATGGTTGTTTGAAAAAAAAAAAAAAAATAATAATTTGCCAAGACTGCTCCTGTGAAAAAAACAACAATTTTCAAAACAAAAGCCTTGATTTTCGCTGTTTTCAAAAGCTTAAAAAAAGTACTCTTGTATGTATGTATATTTCGCAACCTACGGAAATTATGGAAAATTGCGGAAAATTGCGATACGTAAGTTTTTAACAGCCGTCGTTGAGAATGTAAAGTTTGAAATTGATAAATTTTCAGAACAAAGAAATTTAGACAGTGGCAGGATGTGACGTTACAGCTTTAATCATTCAAACAGTATTCTATCAAGAAAAAAATCAATATTAAAATGTAGCGCTTCAAATTCTGAGTCTACAGATTTGTTTTGTAAGCAATCAATGTTCACTTTTTTGTACTATTTACTGAAAAAAATGCTCTGATATTTCGTGAGGTAACGGTGGAGTGAATTATATAAACTTTGATCTTTTTGCAAAACGAATCGCGATCCAGAAATTTTAAGTATGATTATAGTACGACCGAAAGTAGAAGAGAAGGACAACGTAAGATTGTTAAATAAATTAATTACAGGCACTAGATAAATCTTTAGTTCTATTTAACCGATAAAATTTAGTAAACTTAATAAAAGCAAATTGTGTTTTCAGAATCGAACTCCAATTTTCATACCTGGAAGATGTGGAAAAAACGAAATTTTATATCCGGGAGACCAAGCGGACGATTGGGTTTGCGATTGCCGGCCAGGTATTTCATTGCTGGAAAATAGTACCTTTAACAATCATTATTATTTGGATTTTTTTTTTCATTCTAGCCCACGTATACTACCCGGCCGACTCTGCCTGCCATCCGCTGTATACGCAGGCATACTGTCCGGCCGATCACTACGTAGAAATCCCTGCTGGCGAGAAATTAGCTCGGTGTACCAAAAATAACTGCGAAGATAAGAAAAAGATTCCTTTCCGAAGCAATTGTGTCTTTCTGAACCGGAATAACGATAAAATATGCCCGATTGTGCAGCGAATCAAATATGTTGTAGGAGTTAACGATATAACACTGCAACTTGACTGTATTTCAAGTGCTCCCTTGAATCTGACTAGGATCCCTGAAAAAAGATTTTCCGATGACTCCATTGAATTAACGGCCGACGGGAAAGTACTTTTCTTGAAAGCTGTTCCCTGTGCTCTAGGATCTAAGGCTTACCTGAGTGGTCGTTGCAACATTACGATAGACAGCGATGATAGACAATCATCAGACGATCACAATCAATCGAACACAAACTAGGTAGCTTATTTTAAGAAAATAGCGTGACGTTCAGTGAAAAAAAAATCAAATAAATGTTTAGAATAAATTTCTTTCCAATGAATACAGTTTTTTCTTCGTTATTTCCGATATTATTTTATGGATCAAATTACAGCGAGCCGAGCTGTATCAATAAAAAAAATGAACTACTTACTTGTGATCGATCAAATCGATTTATCAACATCAGCGTTTCCGACTTTTCTTTACATTAACTTCCTTTTCGTTCAGTAGTTCTTCAACTTCTTCATTATCATTATCTGTAGAACCTTTAGCAGACACCTTCCGCGAATGATCCTGATCTTTGACCGTGCTGCACTGTTCCATATTTTGCAGGAATGGGCTTTGGTGGAATTCTGGCCAACTAATAAATTCGTTGAATACGAACAAAATTTGTGAAGGCGTCAATTCGCCAAATTCAGTGAATATATTCAACCCGTTAACATAATCATTATGATGCAATGGGAATGACTTTGCCCTGAACCATACGGGATGATCATAATCTGGTGACTTGGTAGCTGGCGCTGCAGCAACCCTCGATTTACTTGATTTGTAGTTTTCGTTCAAGATAAGTCGTGCACCACAGTGAGGAATCCAACGTCTGCAAAAAAAAACTCATTAGTCTGATTCCCAGATAAATTCGTATAATCGTATCATACTTACTCCAGCGCTGGTATCACACGATTTTTCCTGCTGATCATATTCTGTTTGACGAAAAAGGCCAACGCCCGCAGGTTATCCGGTAGACAATAAGTGAAGAGATCTTTTCGGGGAACCACCTTTACCAGGTACCAATCATTGGAGTTAGCTAAATCTACGCGCCACCGTTGAACGTATGCTTTTTTGCCCAGTCTCTCCAAATTGGCAGGCCAGGGCAGAAAATCGTACCGTGGCACTTTGGCCAGGAACTGATGCTCGAAGAACAACTGGAACAGCACCGTATTGCTGCGGTACAATTTATAACCAGCTTCCCGGGGGCAGGTAAGATGCTGAAAATTAGTTATGTTTATTAACAAGGCCTGACCCCTGTTTTAGTTACAATTTTAGGGGGGTTAAGTTATTAAATGTACTAGACTAAAAATCCGATGAATTCATTGTCTTAGAAATAATTGTTTTAAAAACTCGCATTTTTATTTAAAAAAAAATCGAAAATAATAGCCAAAGAACAGAATAGAACATTAACTCACCGCATAAACAAGGGGCGACATGACCAGCACCATTTCGAACCTTCCGAGCGAAAAAATGCCTTTCTGGGAGGCGACCGAGCTCATCAACGTTTTGAAAAATCGCATCGAATCGACGGCCGAGTACAGGCGGAAACTAACTGCCTCATCTTTCCAGTGATGTCCCCCACAGGGAAGGTGCTTCATCATGCTGGCCATTCGATTACCCTGGTCCAAGCTATCCAGGTATGTGTATCTCCAGTGCCCGTTGAAGTCAGCCTGATGTAGTTGCACAAGCGAGGGGTCTTTGCTGGCGATCAAACGTTTCAAGTCCGGTTCAAAGTTTTGATCGGTTTCGATCAGTATTAGTTGTGAAGACTTTCTTTTGGTGAGTAGTTCTCGGGTTAATATGCCCAAGCCAGGATTCACCTCGATGAGGGGAACATCCTGTGAAAGGCCTGTCGTCACGTGTTGGCTTATGATTTTGGCGGTTTCTTGAGATGCCAAGTAGAAACGGTCCGCGTTGGCTGGGTTTCGCCGTAGGATAGAAGGTGGGAATTTCGCCAACAGTTTGCTATCTCTATCATTTTGTCGAAAATATTCCTCTATTTCATTAATCACTTTACATGGTTTGTCGGGAGGAATTTCAGTACTTTTTTTTTCTCTTGACCGGGAAGTTTTTGTCGCACTGGCGGAACTATAAACAGCACATTCTAGCCAAAGTTTATTTATCAACAATTTCTTGGGAAATTTCAATAACAAATTCATTTTAAACTTTTGAGTATCGTAAATAACCTTATAAGAATTCAACTAACTAAAAACTATTTCATGTTATTAATATAAGCACTGTGTTTATATTTGAACGCATCACTCTAGGCCGGTACAACCCAAAACCAAGTTGAAATGCCGCAAAATCGGATGAAACTGGCTCCCGACGAAAATGACTTCGAGGGGGTTTTCCCAAACTTGAGAATAAACGTCATTTTTGCAACTTAATTTTGGGGCATGTCATGCGGCAGGGATTTTTTTTGGGATTTTTTCATTTGATGCACCAAATATCAAAAGGGATTATAAAATTTTAGTAAAGACAATATTTTTTTTCATAATTCCATTTTTAATTTTATTTTCAATAATACTTTTTTCTAAATTGACTGACCTCGGCAGAAGTTTTCGAAAATGGTAATTCAAGAAACCCGAGCTTGATTTATCCCGGAGCAATTCTCAATGAATTCGATCGGGAATTACAGAGTTCTGCTGCCGTCATAAAGAACGGAAGTTAAAGCTTACATTTTACTTTAAAAATCAATGGGTCTGACCTGTAGAATGCACCCGGAAGGAAAACCAGGCTGCAATCGTCACTAGCGTTGACTATCCAGTGGATAGTATCCACGGCTGCGATTGATATGCAGAACAGCCGAATTCATATGTCATGTCGAAAACTGGCGATTGGTACCGTTTAGGAACGTCACGTGTCCTCACAACCTTGAGACTTCCTAGCATAGTGCTATCCGACGCTCCCGTTTTAGTAGGTTGCTGCTGCAATTGTTCCAGATCGTCCTCCGCTTCTTTCCGGTTCCTTCCGGAAATTCGCTGGAGGCATGATAATGATAATGTTCTGGGTAGATGTTTTTTAAAAATAATCGATGAATAATCGTTTTCTGGAAATCTATAAATTAAAATGAATAAAGCATGATTAAATTTCGTCAAATTCAAAGCATTTTACCAGAGATTCTATTCGATGCGACTGACTTTGTTTTGCTTACAAGAAAAAAACTAACTGAAAATAAAGGGAAATTTTTTTGGGGTGGTCAGTTCGAGCTTCGAACTTTGATTTTGGTGTATTGACAACAGCCCAAAATCAAGAACGCCAGGCGAACTTTGTTTTGATGCGCTGGCGTTCTTATTTTTGGGTTGTTTTGATTCTGAGTGATGCAAAGCAAAACAAAAATAACAGTTTTGTTTTGTGTGAAGTAAACTGGGATGCCAAAAGCACGGATTTGCAAGATTCGTCCACGTCATATATGAAGGAATCTCGGGAATCTCCAACATTTCATTTTTTTCCACTCAGCAAAACAAATTCCGGTATTTAGGATTTTATTTTTTTTTTAACTTCGTTTCTCTATTTATAGTCACCTTTAAAATAAAATAATTAAATTTTTATTCAACGTTCAACCACCATTTCCGGTTTCACGAGTTTTTCCTTTTTGTGTTGGTAGGTTTTACCTTTTTATTATTTTGGGTGTACTGGGTGGAATATTGGATTGTTTTGATTGGCTTCCTTATCTCGAAATTCTCGATAGTGTTTTCCCCGTATCTAGAATGGACCTTGAGCCTTGCAGGGTGGTAGATTTTCACTACGAATATCAAAACTATGACCATCGGACGGCCAAATTAGTGTATCCTGTGGAAATCCCACACCGAGGAAGCGCCCAAGAGTTAGCCCACCGCATCGTCGCCGAACGGATGGATCCGATTATGAAATTTTTGCAGGCTGACCGGAATCTCAGTCTGCAGTTGGTAGCTTTCCTAGATCGGGAAAACCAGCGTTTCCAGGACGATCGGGACGAGACTCTCCTGGAAAAACTCGGCTCCGGACAGATTGATGTCGATGCGTTAGCTTTAGATTTGGAGCGTAAATATAAGGATGAGATTTTGGAGTTCGCCGACCGGATTGGCCCTTCGGATGAAGAAATATTTGCCCAAAGTTATCACCAGCTGGTTCATTCATCGGCTCTGTCGGAAATTTTGGCTAAGGAACGCGACTACTCCAAAACGATCACCAATCTAACGGCCCAGATGACTCAACAGATGACCACAATGCACAAGTTGCACCAGGAGGAGATTGAATCCAAGGTAAGTACATACTTCAAAAGTGGTTAAAAATCAAAAATCTTTTTAATTTATGTTTTACTTTCCCCAAATTTAGATGGAACTTCTAGACATTTCGGTAACATCGGAAAACATCAACCACATCCTAGCCAAGCAATACGGAATGCAGAACATGATCCGTAAACAATGTGAATCGGAGCTGGAATCCACTCGTGGTCATCAGAAATACGAGTATCGACATTGGATCACAACCCACATTGACGAAAACTTTCTGGCTGAATCGGACAGCCCGACGCAAATCGGCAACCGGTGGTCAATGATTTCGACACAAGGACCTTCGATGGAGGAAAGTTTCACCATCCATCTAGGTTCTCAGCTGAAGCATATGCATAACATTAGGATTCTGAGTACTAAAATTTCGGACCTTTGCAGTCCTTTGTATAGCGAAAGCTGTTTTGGTGGCCCTAACGTAGCGTTAGGGCTTTATTCGAGTTCCTTGTGTGGCATCGTGATTCTCACATCATCCGGCCCAGTGTCACCCGACTCCGAAGTTCGGAAAAACGCTAACATGTCGACCGAGTTCCACTTCGATCAAATTGATTATCAGATAGAAAAGATTCAGGATGATTTGAGGAAACTAAACGATTCCCTGGAAGAATCTGACCTGGGTACTGGAGCTAAGGGGGATAAAAATGGACCTCGTGTCAAACCCGGTGATGTCTATATAACCAGACATTCTAATCTGTCGCACTCACATGTTATTTTCCATCTGATATCTGATGAAACATTCCAAAGTCCTAGTGAAATAAACTCAAGGCATCCGGTAATTTTAGGCCTTCGCAACATTTTAAAAATATCGAGTAGACATGACGTTACTACTCTTACCATTCCCGCTTTGCTGCGACATGTGATGTCGGAAGTAAGAAATGCCTTGTTTGGGATACTGTTACAATAGTTTAAACAAAACTTGTTACGTTTTTCAGGACATGACCGTGAGTTGGTGTGTGCGCCGTGCTGAACTCGTTTTTAAATGTGCCAAGGGCTTCATGATTGAATCGGCCAGCTGGGGTGGGGCAGAACTGAACACGCTGCAGCTGCTGCTACCGCATGACATATCGGAAGAGCTGTTTCGCACGTTGGCCGATATGGTGCCGCACGTGTTCCGGGTCGCCAATCCAAAAATTTTACAGTAAGCTGATTCTGGACGAGGTAAGCTTCTGTTAGTTATGATTGCAGTCAATGTCATAATATGACTATTTATTGGAGAAATACTTTTTGTTGTAGAATTTTGTTCATTGAAATTTCCACTTATAGCTCTATTTTCAAACAGAATAACTTAAATAAGGTCAATGTTGCGTGCAAGAAACGTTTTTTTCTTCTTCGTAGTGCGTATCACTATCAATTTATAGGGGAGATGAGGGCATAACGAGCACCCGAGGCATAATTAGAACTACGCTTTTCTACGATAGTGCGTATTTTCTTAAATAAATTTTCATGAGGATTTGTTTCGTACTTCCTATAGTATTAATTTTTCACAAAAAAAGGAATCTCCTTATCATTTTTACAGAGATATTTAAAAAAAAACTAGCTTGGTTCTCAAGTTACGAAAATATTATAATTTTTGAGCACCACGAAATAAGCTCTTATGATCTTAAAATAACCTTGATCTATAATGTACGCACTGCAACATGATGTACACATTGTTTCTCAATTTTCACCATCATAAAATTTTTGATTTTTCACTTTTATCAATTTTAAAACACGTTTTTACTTAAATTTGTTGACTAGGGGCATATAGAGCACCATATTATCGAGGCATAATGAGCATTTTCTGCCGTAGAATCTAGCAGCGAATTAAAATTGATTTATAGCGCCTCACCTTGACTAGTTTTCATCCGACAATTTAGCCTATTGGTAAGGTGTCGGAGAGGTAATCAAAAGACTAGAGTTAGATTTCTGTTCGAGGTGATTTTTTTCCATTCACAATTCATGATCGATTTTTTTATTGTTACATTATACGGCTAGTAGCATCATCCTCCGAACAAAGCACTTAATGTATGAGCGTGCGTGGATTGTTTGTATTCTACAAACAGACCTAGATTATTTTGTTATTGCTTTGTTTGATGAATCTAAGACTCACCTGACTTCATCGAATTGAATTCGCTGCTAGATTCCCCGGCAAAAACGCACATCTTGCTCTGATTAATGGTGCTCATACTGCCTCAGGGGGGGTTCTCATTATGCCTCCACAGTGGCTGGTTTTCAGCTTTTGGCAAAATTTTTTAAAATGCATTTTTCAACGTTTTCATCTAGTTTTTCACGTTTCAGCCCGTTAGGGAATAGGCTTTTCAAGTGTCTGAACACGAAACAATAATGTAACCTCCATATTATAGCTATTTTCTATGGTTAAATAACCGTTTTCCTTAAGGTGGCCATTATGCCCCCATCTCCCCTAAAAGTTTTTTTTCTCGATGCTTTCGAAAAAGCACAGATTTTTTTCCTTTCGATAAATTAAGCGGTACTACAAAAGCAATACCAGAGAGTCTCAGTGAGAAACCCAAATTCAAATCTCTTTTTTCTGACTCTTGGTCCTGCTGGACTGATTGGGCTGCTCTGTTGTCTGTGATATTTAATTGATGCAAGTTTTGATTTGATTACATTGGCATGACTTTTCTGCTGCTGTTATTGTCATGCTGCTTAATGGCGCCCGATTGCAATCGACGTGATAATGGATCGAAAAGATCTTTATTTTCTAAAACTACAAATATGGGTTCTGTAAAAATAGAAAAGGCTTCTGTAGCCTTTTGCTCCATGGATTTCTCTGTGAATGAAGAATTCTTTAAAATTAAGTAATATAAGCCTTCGTGTTGGTTCTATTTATCCATCCATGTCCGTTGGGATGGTCCAAAAAATCAAGGAAATCTAATCAGAATCAAAACCTTAGGGCTGAAATCGTGTCTTACGCTACCAGAAAGGCTCGCTTAAAAAGTTGTCGAGTTGAATTTTTTTTTGGTTGTATTGGAGTAAACAAAATATAAGAAATATTGAAATGAAAAGTTAAGTCATTATAGTCGTAAAGGGCTAGGATTTTTGATATTATATACTCAGAATACCAGATCAATAAATTCATAACACAATCACAAGAGATTTGCTATCTTTTTATGCTCTACATCACCTCACATTAAAACCGCATAATTTGTGTTCCCAGTAGGACCAAACAAAGTATTCGCAAAACCAAAACAACGACCGATTAACAAGGCGAAACTTTCAGACATAACTGAAAAAGAAAAAAAGAATTTCTCGATTCGCGCCAACAGCACCTAATGGAATGTTACGCGAGTCATTTTTCTGATCATGAGGTTTAACAGCTCTACACGCTAGTGATGACATTTATGTGGAAAATAGCTTCATCTATCGATCCATTGTCGTAAGCCGATTATGTTATACCTTATACTAATTATGTCGGTCTTTCGCGGTCATCACACACCTACTCCCACCCACGTCTCGGTTATATATTTACCTTGTAAATTCATTTTGCTTCTCAACTTTGACAACTCTGTCAGTTCGTAGGCTGTCAAAACACAACGCTACCTAGCGGCGAACACTGTTGCAGGTCCTGCCTCGCTGTCATTTTGTTTGGCATAAGTCAAAAGGCGTTGTTTATTTTCATAGCAGTCAGCTAATTTGATTGCGATTAAATTTAATTGCAAAAATCCTTTATCCGCTGATTATCGGCTTGCAAGTGCGTTTTAAAGTCTTAACAAGCAGCTTTCCCAATATGGCGCTTCGAAAAGTAGTGACAACCGGAGTTTTGCAAAAAGGAACTACGGCGACGATACCAATGGGCTTTCCCCGGCCTATGTATGTATAAGATGTTAAATTATTGAAACCCAAAAATTGACAGGTAATAATACGTTTTTCTTTTTCATAACCCTAGGAAATATTGTCGACTGTGTTTATCGGAGAACGTACAAATGGTGGTACCGAAAGACAAGGATACGTCCGAACACATGTATTCGAAAATCAAGGAATACCTTAACATTAAGGTAATTTATTTCAAAGAGTATTGCTAGCGAAAAAACAAAACTAAACTAATAGATAGATATGTAAAGTTAAAAAACCAAATAAGGCGTAATATGAGAAAAGGGCCTATAAAGGGTTGTTTGACGTTTAATCAAACCTGAACGAAAATCATTGAACAATAAGAACAAATATTTTTCAATATAAGTTATGTTTATTGTCAAATCCATTAAATGCAGTACGGTATGATACTGCATATTAATAAAAAATTAGTCTGGGTTAAATTATTTTTAAAGAGAGCATTCATGTTAGAATCGTTAAAACCGTTAGTAGAGTAGTGCGGTGTATTGCTGCGACAATACATGATATGAATAAGAAACTATATAGTACTAGTATTGCTTTGCTAGATTTTACCTAACTCTGATAAGGTAACAAACTAGGTGGAGGCATATGCTCAACTGTTATGAAAAATCAAGCATATTTTTACACCCACTCCTGAATAAAAATTTAGAAAAGCAACATCTTTATCATTTTTAATTCGACAGATCGATTCGGAAGGGCTGCAACAACCATTGATTTGCAAGCAATGTCATGAAATCATTGAATCGTTCCATCAGTTCCGAACGCGGTGCCAACGTTGCCAGGTCTATTTGGAAATGCGCACCTCGATCAATCCAGATCGTAAGCAGTTGTTGCGCTACAAAGACAACTGGTATTGGTTTTCCGGCTTAATAAGTAACCTCAGCTCAGTTCGTTGGGGATGTAGCGTGGTATGTTGTCCGGCCTTTATTACGTCGTACCCATCGAATGGGACAATATGCGATGCCAACGCTAACCACCTGCACAAACAGAAGCTGGAGGATGTAAAGTTGATCTACTGCAAAGGCGAGTTGGTTTACGACGGCTTTCGCTTCAGCTTCGAAGTCATCAACTCGAATCGTACATTGGCTTTTAGTTGTCGAAGTTTGTGTGATCCACACCGGAAGTGTCCTGGTACATTGACAACTAACGATCGCAGCGAAGTTCTGTCCGCAACTGAACACAACCATGAACGGGAGACTATCGTGGAAACAGCGGTTTATGATACACCGTCCAGATCAAAACGAGCTGCTACATTGATAAGAGGTTCGCATGGCGAAATGATGCTCATAGATGGATATTGGTATCAATCAACAGGTGATCAAGAATCTATTTCCCAATGGCACTGTCTTCGGTACCAATGCAGGACTAAACTGGTAATGACAAATGGGAAGATAGAAATATTTGGTACTCATAATCATGGAAAGGTATGGCTGAAATGGGGAGCTGCTTTTCAGAAAACGAATGAATTAAAAACACCTATGATGATGAAAATTATCAACCCATCTATGGTGCAAAATTATATATCCAAACCTTTGCAGGCTTCACCTGAAGTGGTCGACATAAACACACTTTTTCCGCCCCAATTTGATAACAGTACCGCTGGTAGAAATAGCTTTGTACCGATAGCTCAAATGCCAGGAGCATCCATTTCTCTGGCGAACGTTTCAAGTAATTCAGCACTGAGGATTTCTCGGAGTGACTCATTCACATGCGTACCAGATTCTGGTTTAAGAATTGCGAAAGTTGTTGGTAACACAGCTGACAAATCTTTCGAAATATTCCAAACTGAAAACAATTCTTCATCGGTGGAATCTATGGTAGATTATCAAATGCCAAACTTGCAAACACCTGAATTTTCAAATGCTGATATACCGCAAACTACAAGAATTAAAACGGAAACTGCAGATAGCTCAGATTTAGATGTTGTCGCTCCAGTCTTCCAGCAGGATATTTCTACACATGATGCAGGAATGGTGACTTCAGACATCGGATTCGAATCAGATGTTCCCCCTGGTGTATCTCAATTTGCACCACCTGTTTATGCGAAAATTCGTCCTAATCACAATATTAAAATAGTAAAAAATCCAGCTAGTACCTTGAATATTTTCAATGTCGTTTCTCTAAATCAGTCTATCGGCGATAATCTACAACCGACTGAGATACCGAAAATTGTCAATGTAATGTCTCTGAATCAGCCAGACAAACCACAGCGCACATATTCCGCAACTTCATTAAGAAAAGTTGCTCCAACACCAGTTGCTTTAGAATCCGTAAAGATTAAAAGCGAACCAATGGATATCTGTCAGGTTATAAACGAACCGGAAACAATCACTGACGAAGTGTACACATCTCCACCGAAGCAACATCCGGCAACAACCATAAATGTACAGCTGCCTTCCACATTTGGGCTGGATGAGGTAACTATTCAAATTCAAATTAAGTATGAGTTAAGATCGATGAAATCTGCATACTTGAGCATAATTATCTACTTATCTCTATTTAAAGGATGACCTCCATGATCTCGACGATGACTACATTCCACCAATAGTACCGATTGATGACTACATTCCACCAATAGTACCGATTGATGTTTCATCGAGAGAAACAAAATCTTCCCCACCTCCATTGAAAGTTCCTTCTAACTTTCGGATACGACCGTTTCGAAAGGTTGATCCATCGATATTCAAGCAAGCGCAAACCGCACACCAGAATCCCGAGACCAACGTCGAGCAAAATGTCGGATCTGATAAGAGACCAGCCGATAAAAATGAGGTACGTTATTATTTAGCCGTGTCAAACATTTTTGACCATTCCAAAATTTTTATTTATTGTAGAATACCGTGGCCATCAAAAAGCAACGAATCGAACTACAAACCGATTTACGACCGCAGGCAAAGGCGCTTCTGGCGCCGAAAGAGCAGGAAAAAACTGTAGAAACCCCACCACCAATTAAACATACAGCCCCAGCAGTTGCGAACTCGTCGGACTCCAAAAACAAAACGGTACAGCTGGTAAAACTGCAAAAATCCGAGCAGATGCTTAATTTCGAAGGACATCTTTACAAGATTAAGTGGTGTCACGATCGGTCCAACTACTGGGATTGCATGTTGCGGGAACAAGTCAACTGTCCTGCCCTGCTGGAAACCAAAGGCTCGAATTCTCGTTTCTGGGCCAAGTATGGAGCTCACAATCATAAAATTCCGAAACCAATTGTCAACGACAGCACCGATGGACGGTATCAGATGTATACAGCGACAACCGGAGTTCCACCGGTTAAACGCTTACAAGCCCAATCCAAACGGGTTGCGGATATCGAAGAGCATGAGGGCAAAATGGTGCTGCTAAACAAGCGCAAAGTATACGGATACCGCGTGAAGAAGGTTAACTCCACTTTGCGATTGTACTTTGCCAACGAGGTGTACCAGATCGAAGGAATCGCTGATCCAGGATTCAAGTAAGTAGTTTTACAGAATGTCACACCTCATAGCTTCAGATGTATCTATATGTATGTGTTAGGGTGGCAGCCAAAATGGCTATTTAAAATTTCTGAAATCGAATTTTTGTATTGACCAGAGCAAGGACTTGATATAAAAGTGCTCAAAACGCTCAAATTTTGAATTTTTACACTGACATATCACCAAAATTTGTTTTGATGCCAAATGATTTTGGTCATTTCGGTTGCCACCATAATGGCCACGTGTTCACTACAACAGGCTCGCGGTTTGATTTTCATATTTTTCCCGCTTCAGATGGCGCTGCGTATCTTGTTCAAATCGACTAGATATCGATGAACGTTTCAGCATCGCTAAGGAATTGACGGTCCACACGCACGACAAATCGACATCGGCTGCCAACGAAAACGGCGGCTCTGAGGATCCTTTGGCGTCACCACCCCCCAAACCAATTGCCAGCGTAAACGTTACCCAAAATGCTTCCGCAGCAGACTATGAGGAAGAAACAGAAGACTACCAATTGGAGAAGAATGAAGATAAGGATGTGGCCGACGAACAACATCCCAATGATAATCGATCAGCGGATGATGCGAAGGGTGAAGAAAGCTCAACCAGTGTCAAATCAGCAGACGAAGATAGTAATGATGATGAACCCAGTATGATACTGGACCCTTCCAGTGGAGAATTTGTTCATAGCAAAAAAATAGCCGGTAAAAATACTCAAGAACAACCGAAAGACAAAACCAAAGTTTTTGAAAACAATGATCAAACACTTAATGAAAGTCATGAAAGCAAACCCGATAACAAACCTGAGGAAAGCGTTGTATCAAAATCCAGTGACGTTACCTCATCAACCGAGAAACCCAAAATTTTGAATGAACCAGAATTTTTGGGTTTTCCGGATGCGAAAAAGAATCGAGCACAAGTTAAACTGGAGAAACAGCAAAGTATCTACAGACAAATTTTAGACTCCGATTGTGGTCGTAATTTTGAAGTTTTACCGAAAGAAAATGGGATCTGTTTGATCCGGTTCTCCAACTACACCTACCAACTGGACCAATTGAATGCTGGGAACAGTTCTTCGTGGAAGTGCTTTCTTCCTTCGCAATATGCTTGCCGCGGAAAAATACAGCTCTCGGAAGATTGTAAGGAAGTGACGAGCTCGGGTGTAGGGCACTTTCATTCATCCGATTTTACCAGTATGTTTGATACACGTGCAGAACAAGAGCAAGGAGTTATAAAAGATGATGAAACGGGACAAAAACGTAATTACACTTTTTTCAAACGTTCTGATAGTGTATTTTTGCTGCGATTGGACGACAACTATCTGTACAGTTGTTTAAGCATTTCCAAGAATGGCACTAGCATATGGAGATGTGCCTCCAGGCAAAGTTTCAACTGCAAAGCTACCATTACAATGCAGGGTGATTTCAAAATCATGGAAAGAAACCGTTTCAGTCACTCGCACGACATGAAATCTGTGGACGGCGCCGAGGAACCCAAGGCTGAGGAAAAGCCACTAGATGACGCTAACTCAGAATCATCGTCCCAGACTAGCGATAAACGGAAGAGAAAGCGTCGAACTTTGTAAGCGTTCGCTGTTTAGGTTTAGCTGTGATGTTTTATTTTATTACCCATACTACTGAAAATGGGCCCTAAGTTGTAAGTCGACTATTGTTTCACAATAAACTCGATGGTATGTCCATCGAGTTTAGTGTAGACCAGTGTTAGATGCGGAATTTTAAAACATTGAAATGTAAATACGATATTTGATTGTCATTAAATTAAAATAAATATCAAACTTATTCCGTGCGTATTTTTAAAACTTTGTTTTTTTTTGGAAAGCCTAAAATATCGGTCTAAACTGATTGATTGAGGTGCTTTTATTTGGGAGGGTGCCGTGCGCCAAGCGATTAAGCACCATTGTGTATTTACAAAGTATTAAACTGAAAAAGTATTGGTATGTTTCTATCAGTTCCACAGATAAGCTTTCTTCCAGCTTTATTATAAGACCTTCGAGAAAAACTTTAATTTTACGTTCTGTAGCGTACTAATAATCCTCGAAAAACCTGAATGAGCTTCTAAGAGCCCTATCCATGGAACTTTCGGTTACGTGTGGGACTCTACCTTAAACATCCATGACGAACAGAGTTACTTTTGAAATCATTTTACGTAATAATTTCCTTTGTCATATATGCTTTGCGTTTAACAAAACTCAGTCATAAGTCAGAAGCAGGAAATTAACCTTTTTTATTAGTGTGTCTTTCGCGGTAACCTGGTGGAGAACTTTAGAAACTCGTGTGTCAAGAATATTTTCAAATTAATATTTTCTGACATCCCTATCCTAAATGTCAGAGAAACGAGACAAACGAGACAAACCCTCCGCTTTGTGTTTGCGTTAGCGTTAGCTGATGATGATCCGCTCTTTGACGATTTAGATCATCATCATTGATCCTCGAATAGGTTGTTGATATAGCATAAAAGATAGTAGAAAATAAAAGAGTAGAACCTAATATAGACCTTACATGTTGAGGCTACAGGCACAGATCCCTTTCAATTTGAGTAATTTACAGATCGAATGGATTTTCTTCCATTTTTATAATTTTTATGTCTGCTTGTTACTAAAATTGTTTGTTAATTTTTGAAAATAATTATCTTGAAAAATCAGCTGAATTTCAGCAACAAAAACAAAACAACTCGAATAAAACTGCTGAGATGTGGGGTGAAGTTTGTTTGTTTAAACTCAAAATACGTGTAAAGCAGAGGACTTTTCTTTAGAAAAGTACTGTTTAGTGAAAAATATTAAATTGTAGAAATTGTATATGTATATGTTTTTCTTAGTAAATTTTTGTTTTTGACTGATAGCTTTACACTCAGAGTCAGAGCTATTGCATACATTATCCATTTTCGGTAGCGCCACTCAAGGCACTTCTTATTTTGTTTCAACTATAATAACTTGAATATCTATGCATCTGATCTGAAAAAAATAGTACAGTACTTTTGCTGAATAATAAGCTTACTTACTATTCTTCAGTATGTACTTTTAATAATCCTTCTGTGACTTGAACTTTCTTTTTTATGATTATTGACGCCGACACTTTTATCATTGAGGCTTATTTTAGGAGTCACGTGATGTGACTTACCAAATTTAACCTCTGGATACTGACTCTAGTAACCCTTCTAGAGTGCGAATTTTAGCTCGGATAAACCGTGATCGGTCTACGAAGATCATCAGAATTTATATTGCCTTGCTGAAACGTTTCCGAAATGAGTCAGAAAGGCAAAGGGAAATCACAGAGGTGAAATTTCGCGAGTCCCGTCACGTTACTGACAGAATAAGCCATAATATTGTCTTTTTTTTTTGGTTACTGCAGTGCAGGCCACGTGTGTGTTGTAGCATATCAAATAGATGTTGATCAAAGTGGTGTTTACTCACCGAGACTTCCCAATCATTCGAAGATATTCAATCGCCACCTTTACCAAGGTTCAAGTTCGAGGCTCAGCTCTACCGGATCTACGCAGTCTGCTTTCATATAATGGTCCTGTTAAGATGCGGTACTTATGGTCGGTCCTTCAAGGATCTTCTGAGAATTAAATAAAACCTGGAATCTCTAGAAATATTTTTTAATTTACGAGCAAAACTTATTTTCAATTTATATGCTACTGCTAAAAGGTTTTCGTGTGTAAATAAATCAACAATTAAAAATACAACTGCACGGCATACCAAAGACTACCTATCTTTACCTTCCACCATCTTAAGTTGACAGCATAAACGTCTGCCCGACCGCCATTCGATTCGCCACAGCATAAGTTTACTGTGAGATGAACGCCAACATCAAACGCTTCCTTTGCTGAATCCTGATGGTTGGTATCCGATCCGAAGCCACAACATCGGAAGAAAACAAGTAAGAAGAACGACGACCATTCCATTCCGGGAGCGAACGCAACGCACATAAAGTGGGACTGGGCCGTAGAAGACGGAAAGCGCCCTTTCCAATTCTTGAGTCTTCATAGCAGGAGACGCAGATTAGACGCCTCAGAGTATCGAGAAAAAAAGTAAAATAAGCGAACATAAAACCACGAAACGCACGACGAATATCTCGAAAGTTTTTAATGTGGTTACATATTTGGTGACGGTGATGATGATGATGATTGTGATGTTGATGATGTTAATGGACAGAGCAAGCCGCGAGTGCCCAAACTTTTAGTATTTATTTCAATTCGGAAAACCTCACGGTGGTAGCTGGTAGCCAAAAAATGTTCTGTTTTCTTTGACAGAATTTTATAGTGTTTGTAAACAGTGTGCATTTGCGGAAGTTGCTGGTATCGAATCCGTGGTTTGTCCGGCAGAGCCCAGAATATAACTGGTGAGTTGCCATATCGTTCGTCGCACGGTGGAGCCATTTCCAAAACACGGACCAAAGCAAAAGCGAGGTGAAATAGTTGTCGCTGTTGCTGCTGGAGCTGGAGAGGGAAGAAGTGGGCGAAGACGAATGAACAAACGAACGAGTTTGGGGGTTACTGACTGTGGCCTGGGAAAATAGTCAAGTCAGTCGAGTGCTATTAGATGTAAAGCTTTTTTTTTAATACTCAAGACCTCTGCGGTCCTCCGTTTCTGCTTTCCAATAACGGGGCTAGTGTGCATTTGCGAATCGAAGAAATTGTTTGATGGCGGAGCCCAATAGGTAAAGTGAAAGAGAACCTTGAGGAGATTTGCGTTTTTTTGTGTGCTGTCTACTTGCCCCACCTCCGTTTTCGTATGGTTACCCCCATATTAAATGGACAAACAGACTTGTGGAAAGGTTTGTGACGAAACAAATATTTCGGTGTCATTTTAGTTTTTTTGTGTTTATGGACACCGTCAACTAGAACTACTCTATTGGAAGTGATCCCTGACACTAGGACGGTTCTATCGGTGAAAGGGCATCGACCCAGTTGCAAAAGATACGAGAGGAAAATGAAATACTTAATGCATACAATTTGAACATTGTAGACACGCAGCATCTTTACCCTGTGCTAAATCGAATGGATTTAGTTAAGATTCCGGAAATCGGTACCACTAAAACCAGACGCTGAACCATCTCGCAACACCTCGTCGTTACGTCAACAATCGAGCAGCACATAGTTCACGCACCGGTTCGCATTACACCGGCTCAAATCCGAAGAGATGGAACATTTGCAGCTACAAGCGGCAGCCACGGAACTACCCTTCTGTCGGCTTTGCTTCACCCAGGGTGTCGAGCTGTACGAGATATTCCCCGGGGCAGCCAACGACAATGAATCTCTGCTTATCAAGATAATGGACTGCGTTACTGTGGCCGTGAGTATATGTTTTTATTTTTGTTATAAATATCGAACTCGATTTCTTACTAAACTTTAAAAAAACCAAACTTAAATCCCAACGTTGTTTTCACTTATAAAAAGGCTGAAGGGCGGTGAGCAACCAAAAGATTGTTTAATACTTGTTAAAATTCTGTAATTTAGCAATTTTTGGAGTGTCAAATTGACACTGTTAAATATCACTGTATATCTGTTGTTTCTCAAAGCATTTTAACGAAATTCAAAGTTTAGAAAAGTTTAAAACCTAACATAAGTATGATGGACAACATCGTGGCTCCAATTATACCAACATTTTATTAACATTCCAAAAGTGTTTTAAGAAAGTGTGTTCCTTAACCTGAATTAATAGTTCATCGTAACTGATAGGCTGCGTTTAAGTTAATTAATTACAAATTACAAATAATTCAGTTTTACATTTTTCAAAGTCGGAAAAACATGGAAAAGTTGTGCTTAGAAAAAAATTTTAAGATCATCTATTAAATGTTTTAAAATTTCTTCTTAGAGCATAAGTAAGCTAATGTTTAGGGAGCTGGAAACATTTTTTAAAGATCACATTCGTGCAAAAATGTAAGAAAAAGGTGTAAAAACCGTACTTTTTAATCAAACAACCTCCAATGTTATGTTTTAGTGACATGATTTTTTTTTTTTGGAAAAGTGGATTGTAAAATTGACGTAATTTGACGGATTTTGGCATCATAAGTTTTTTTTTTAATACGAACACAGAATTTGCTTCATGTTCAAGGCCTACAACAACATCGTTCCGGATTATCTTCTTTCAGCACATACTGCGCGGACAGATGCATAGAACGAGTACAGTGGTTGTCTCCATTCGCGATAGAAGTTTTATATCGTAAATTGTGACTTTTCCTCATGGTATACCATATTAAACGGTGTATAACCTGCAGATTTTCGTTAAAATTTTTTGGCCAGAAAAGAGGGTGCGTACCAGTGCTAAGTTTAAAGCATACTTCATACTTTCTTAATATTATTTTATTTATTTTCATAATATTCCGTAATAACCATCTCGCTCGTTGCGCCCCTGCTCGTCTTGTTCCTACCGGATTCATAGCGAACACCTGTTTTGCAGGACAGTCGTCCGACATTCTCGCAACATGTCCTACCCTGCGTATCAGACCAGCTTTCACCACCTTCTCGATACTGGGTTCGGCGTAGAGCCGCGCGAGCTCGTGGTTCATCCTTCGCCTCCACACTCCGTCCTCCTGCACGCCGCCAAAGATGGTTCTTAACACTCGTCGCTCGAATACTCCGCGTGTACGCAGGTCCTCCTCGAGCAATATCCATATCTCGTGCCCCTAGAGAACAACCGGTCTAATGAGCGTCATATACAGATTACACTTCGTGCGAGGGGTCTTCTCGATCGCAGTTGCTTGTGGAGTCCATAGTAGGCACGACTTCCGCTGATAACTCGCCGCCGAATCTCACGGCTGGTGTCATTGTCTGCGGCCACCAGTGAGCCGAGATAGACAAAGTCTTCGACTATCTCCAGCTCGTCGCCGTCGATTGTGACCTTGTTATTTCTGGACAAGCGGGTGCGGTCGTTTTCGGATCCGCAGGCCAGCATGTACCTCGTCTTGGACGTATTAATCATCAACCCAATCCCGATAAGTTGACTGGATCTGTTGAAAATCGTGCCCCGCATTTCACCCACCGCTCGTCGAATATCACCTAGCGCCACGTTGAACATAATGCAGGATAGACCATCGCCTTGTCGAAGCCCTCTGCACGATTCGAATTAAATCGACAATTCACCCGAAATCCGCACACAGCACTGCGTTCCATCCATTCCTTGTGATCAGTCTAGTCAGCTTCCTGGAAAAGCCGTTCTCGTCCATGATTTTCTATAGCTCGTCATGGTCGATCGTGTCGTATGCGGCTTTAAAGTCGATGAATAGATGATGCGTAGGGAATTGGTGTTCACGGTATTTTTTGAGGGTTTGCCGTAATGTGAAGATCTGGTCCGTCGTTGACCATCCCTCCATCAAATCAGCCTGATGATTTCCTATGAATCTGTTTGCTTGTGGCGTTAGGCGGCGGAATAGGATTCGGGACAGCACTGTATAGGCGGCATTTAGGACAGTGATCGCTCGATAGTTCTCACAGTCCAATTCGTCGCCCTTCTTGTTGATGGGGCATATTACTCCTCCTTCCACTCCTCCGGTAACTGTTCTATGTCCCAGATCCGGCCCATCAACCGGTGTAGGCAATCGGCCAACTTGTTCGGCCCATTTTGATGAGTTCAGTAGCGATGCCATGTTTCCCAGCTGACTTGTTGTTATTCAGCTGGCGAATGACTTTAATTCACTCATCGTTGGGAATGGCTCCTCTACGTCGTTAGCTGCGCCGGCGATGTACCTTCCCCCACCGTCATGATCTCCTGCATGTGCGCAGTTCAGGTGTTCATCGAAGTGCTGCTTCCACCTTTTGATCACCTCACGATTGTCCGTCAAGATGCCTCAGTCCTTATCCCGCCACATTTCGGCTTGCGGCACGAAGCCTTTGCGGGATGCGTTGAGTTTCTGATAGAACTTTCACGTTTCTTGGGAACGATATGGCTACTCCAGCTCCCCAAGCTCCTCCTCCTCCAGGCAGCGCTTTTTCTCCTGAAAAAATCGGACTCGCTGCCTCTTCCGCTGTCGGTGATTTTCCACATTTTGACGGGTGCCTCTTTGCGCTAGTGCCGCCCGCGCGGCATTCTCTTCGTCTATCACCATCGTACACTCCTCGTCGAACTAGTCGTTTCGTCGAGTTCCGATGACGCCCGATGACGTTCTCCGCAGCACAGTTGATGGCTGTCTTGATGGTATCCCAACAGTCCTCGAGAGGGGCTTCATTAAACTCGCCCTCTGCCGGCAGCGCTGCTTCGAGCGATTGCGCGTAGTCTGCCGCCACCTCAGGTTGCTTCAGTCGTGCGATATTTAACCGAGGCCTCGACAGGATCTGACGTCGATGATGTCCGAGAAGTGCCGACTGTTTGCCATTCGTTTGGAGGCAGCGCAATCTGTTAGTCTGAGGCCGTTTTCGTTGGTCAGCTGGTGCGCACTGAACCTTCCAATTGTCGGTTTGAATTCCTCCTCCTAGCCGATCTGAGCGTTAAAATCCCCGATGATGATCTTGATATCATGTTTTGGGCAACGGTCGTATTCACGCTCCAGCTGCGCGTAGAATTCGTCTTTTTCGACTGCAAGTCTCTGCTTGAATAACTACTACTATCAGGGTCAGTAAAGTGTCCTAATTCACTTTTCAAGTGTAAAAGAGATTTTTTCCTTTCAATGTACACAAACATCATCCCTCAGGCGGATCCATGCTGAGAAATTTTTGCTAACTTCAAAGAAGGCTATTTTAGTAAAAAATCTTGGCTACCAATGTTCTTCATAAATCTAAGGCTGTGCCACGAGTTTCAGTTGATTTTTTTTTCCAAACGAATATCACTGTTTACAGGTTTGAACGCTTAGATAAATCATGAAATAACTCATGAATAAGGTACACCGGGGCAAGTGCAAACTCGGGGCAAGTGCAAACGTTCAACTTTTCTCTTTTACAAAAAAAAGTAAAAAATATTTCTTCTTCTAGAAATTGTTGTTTAGACCCAAACAAACAATCTGACATAGATAAACTAAACTTTCTTTAAATTTTTCACTAAAAACACGGCATTGTTTGATCACACACGAATTCAAGTACATACTAGACATGAATAGTGTGTTTTTGTTTAGCATATTTTAACTACAAAAAAGGGCATTCAAATCCGAATTTTCGTTAAAAGGTGAGTGTTGGAGACCGATATTCAAGTGAAAGCAGAAAATTTATGATAAATTTTCAGTACACCCCGAAAGTCGTGAAAATAATATTCGCTCTTGTCAACCCACACTGTGGGGCAAGTGCAAACAACACTACCGGGGTAAGTGCAAACGCACCTTTAAGCCATGTTACATCAGCCATTTCAGAAAATTTATCACCAAAATGGTTCAGCATTATATTAAAATGGTCAGAAGGGGTTTCCAAAGTGTTGTATCTGAAGCGGATGTTCAAAGTTCCGTAATGCCTTAGTAAATGAAGGTCTTTTGCTTAAAACAACAGTCACCAAAAATGGAGATCCAAAAAGTTATCAATATTACAAGAAAACAGCAAACATATTAATCAAAGTTGATAAAACGTTCCGGAACATGTATTCAATTCATTTTAAGACCGATACACTGACTCATCTGTGAATTAGTTTGGAAAAAGTATTGCGTTTGCACTTGCCCCCATAAACGGGGCAAGTGCAAATTTTGAAATTTTTTCACAAAAGCACCGTTACTTTTTACCAACATTTTTTAATTTTTCACTTCCAACGGGAATTTGTTGAGAACTATTTTATTGATGCAACGAACGATAATTGATAATTTTTGAACATATACATATTTTTCTAGGACATGTGAAAGTTGAACTATGGTGAAAACCGTTTGCACTTGCCCCGGTGTACCTTACTTTCTTTTTCACCAGACTAATTGGATGCTGTTCGTAAGTTCAAACGCAGCGTTGGTGGTAGAAGATTTATCTTTGAAATCGTATTTAACTGAATACCTATAGATATTACAATATACTTTTTTATCGTTGTTATTACAAATGTACTAATGTACATATTATTGGAGTATGAATGTAATAAAAAAAGGATTTCAACAAACGTATGACTACCTTCCAGTGATGATGTTAATCCGATAAAAAAACGAAAATCATCGAACATCATACTAAACGCATTTATATCATAAATCTTTTAGATAACTTTCGATGACGACTACAATTCGTACATCTGCGCCAAGTGCGTTACCACGGTGGAAGAATTCTATGATTACAAGGAGAAATGCAAAGAAAATGACACTTTACTGCGGGAGAAGCGAAAATCCGTCGATCAGGCCACGGCCATCTACAACGTGGTCAACATGCAACCGGAAGAAGAGGTAGTCAACAGCAACGGTAGCAATGGAACGGGCCAAGATCTTGGAACCATCGACGAACAGCAGCTCGCATTGGAGCATCGTATCAGCATAGATGGTGGGGCTCCGCTGAACGGTAACATTATCGAGTTTAAGAAGCAGCTGTTCACCGCTTCTCCAGAGCAGTTGGGAATCTGGATTTGTGTGGCTTCTGGCAGCGATATCCAATGCCCGGCTATGATCCAAGTTGATGAGAATGTTCAGGTTTGATTACTATTATTTGTTTGTCGCCTCCTGGAAATTAAATTTTTTTTTCGCATTTAGGTTGTTGCCGAAATTGGACAACATAACCACGGTCTGCCGGTTTCGGTTACCGATAACCCGCCGCAGGAACCAATCGTGAAGCAAGAGATGGTTCAACAACCACCTGTTCAACAACAACCACCGGTTCAACAACAACAACGCCAGCAACAGCAGCAGGTTGTGGTCCCGGAACCCACAAAGGTGGCCAGCACTTCCGGCACAAGTGCTGCTCCTAGCGGAAGCTCCAGCAAGAAACGTAAAGCCAAGAACGAACCTAGCAAGAGAAAAATCTCGAGCGACATTCTCGTTGGCGACGGCTGGCTGGTCGATGTAGAATCCAAGAAACGCCATCATTACCAGCTCGTCACCAAGGACGGCTATCAGACTTTCCTGATTTTCAATGGGTACCGTTTCCGTACCCAGCAAAAGATACGAAACGGTATTGCATCTTGGAAATGCGCCTGGAATGGTCGCAAAGGTTGCCAGGCCATTCTACACATAACCGAGGACTATCAGAAGGTAAAAGAAGTCGGTAATCCGCACAACCACGAGCCGTCGTTGCGTGACCGTATGATATCGGGTAAGCCTTCCAATGGGGACAGCATCATAATGACTTCGGACGGCGAAGAAAGTATGCATGCCGGATCGGAACTGCAGCAGATTACTATCGTCGGAGCACATGGTACCAAGACATTGTTTTTTTTCGTTTTTTTTTGCCAATATTTGATCTCAATCTTCTATTTCCATGGCAGGCAGTAGCAGCAGCAGCAGTAACAGTACCAGTTTGCACTCGGTAGCCGGCACGACACTAGGAAACGTTGCCACAGCTACGGTTACAATGCCGACCCATTTGGACGCAACTTCGGTTAGCCACAGCTCATCGTTGGACCATCTTTCGACCGCAGAAATAGTTGATTTTGTCCAGCAGAGCAGTAGTGGAAGCGATCAACTCGTGACGACCGTGGTGGATGCCGACGCGCACCATGCAGCCGTTGTCGGGACTGTTGGCGGTTCCGTGGTCAGTGTAGTGGACGACGATGTCGTCAAAGATGACACCGGCATCTCCATGGACATCGAGGAGATCATTCGTCCCCATGTGGTGCTACATTCGACCAACGAATAAAGGGCGGCACACAAGAAACAATATGGAAAAAGCCGGCGCAATCATTTCATTGAATTGATTAACCTAATTATTAGTAGATTACAGTGCGGATATTCTCAACAACCCTAAAATATATATTTTTTAAATTGTGTAGCAGCGACGTGCGAAAAGCAGGATCCTAGGGGGTTTTTAAGCAAGCAGACTAGCTTTTAAGATTACACTTTACGAATCCACATTAGGCGATGGACAGAAATAAGAAGAAAAAAGTATAGACGTTGTAGGTAAGTATGTACTTTTAAGTCTCTGTGTAAATTGCCAAACTTAATAAACAGTAACCAATACATTACCTTTTATAATTATCATCTGAATTCCTTACTTTTCGGAACAAGGGTAAACTTCCTTCGGAAAGGGCTCAAACATTAAAACATTATAAAAGCCTTCGAATGCCTTCGGATGTTGCGAAGATCCTACCCCAATGCGCCTTACGAATTTACGGATTCTTCATCTGCCATCCAAGCTTTAAGTTCTTCAAGCCGTCTGGTTTGGTGCGGGAATGTTATCTCTTCTGTAGAAATTCCGTACCCTGGGTTCCCATGGGTCACGGCGGCGGTGTGCATGCTTGTGATAATGATGGTTTACTATCATTGTCCTGAGAGGGTCGTTGCACACATCTTGTCAAGCATGGATCATAATATGACTCAAATTAGAAGGCGTGCTGGACACCTTTATTTAAATTAAATTAGCGGTAGGTTCAATGGTGTCCCAATTTTTCATGATCCATGTTGATAAGATGAATGGGAGTTGAAACACTTGCCCTCCCTTCCGTTGAACAATGGGAAAATTTTGTAGTGAAAATATCACATTTTGCCGACATAAAGTGATACTTTTCAATAGGGCATAATCTGTCTGGTAAGGTAGTTAGCTAGTTTAGTTTCATAGAATAAGGATGTTTCAAGTATTGCTAGGTTAGGTATAGGTAATGGTATTCGCCTCCCCAATGCTCTAGAAAGTGTGCATTTGCGGTTTATGAATTTCGTTGGCTTATTCTTAAATCAAGCATTTTACAAGAACTAGGGGCTCATTGGACGGGAATGCTGTTTTGACAAATATGATATTTCAGTTTGTAATACACTTTCGACATTTGTTTTTATTTATTTATTAATTTTGGTAGATCTTTACATTTTTCGGTTAGGATTGAAATTCATAAATCAAAGTTTAAAATAGAAAATATGCTTTCGATAAGCAAGAATGAGTAGATAGTTCAGATCATTTATTTCGGGCATTTAAAAACAAGCACATGGTTTATTTGAATTGAACCCCTATCGTGTAGATTGAGTATTAAAGTTTGTTTGAGAAGTTGACCACACTTGGTGATAAGGTTTTAAAGAACAGCAAATTTAGAAAATGAAAGGTAAAAAATTAGGGAAAAACAGCAAATAACATTTCAATTAATTCATTCAAAAACTAATTCCTTCCTTTATATTTCTCTTTCCTCTCCTTTTCTCTTTCTTTTATTTTCATATACGCATACGATTCGGAGTAATCTGATGACTGAAAAACCCCGAGACAACTATCACGAAACCCATCACACATACCAGTGGAATTGGGGCGGAGCCACGGAGCAGACGTTCAACAGACGACGACGAAGGAAGGAAAAACATATAAGATAAGTTAAAATGATTCCTTTAATAACACAAAAATTAAATGTAGTTAGTTGCGTGGGGAGTATGTAGAGGCCAGTCTCGAACCCGCCCATGTCCTTCCTCCAACTGGTATCGGGAGGGGTTGGTTTATTATCTTGAACTGCATTTTATCCATATTCCATGGATATAATGAAGTGCTTGATGGTCTAACCAACGTCTCAAGATCGCTTACTATTCTACGCTGTCTCTCTAAACTTTAAATTTTCTTCTCCAAACTATTCTAATTTTCATTTCCAGCGTCAGCTCCCCGAGCTATTTAAACGCCACGAAAAAAAAAATGTTATCTCTTCTGTAGAAATTTTTCACAGTCAAAAAAAGGCCAGAGAAATACTCTGTAATCATTAATCTATTCAGGCATCCATCCATGAATGACTACTTTTCGCCTCCAATCTTTATATTAGAAAGAAAGATGTGTGCTGAACTTTAAAGTATTAGTTCAGCCTAGAATTCGATTCACGTTAAAAACATTCGTCGAAAACATCATCTCCAGAAATTTAAAGAATATTTAGTAGAAGCCCTTGGCATCCCATTAAGAAGTTTAGGCAATATTTGGAGTCAGAGGACCAACATGATTTCGTTTTTGAATCCTTATCGTCTGCTTACCATTTGAGGGTGCTATTAATAGAGATGAAAAGAATTAAAGTTTCGAGTTGATCTCATGTTTAATTTTGAATATTTTCCTGTCCGGTCATAGACAAAAGTATGGTGTCCGGTCATAAACAAATTGCATTTTTTTTTAAATTTTCCTGATATTTCGTTTGGACTATCTTTCTGTTATCTTATATCTACTTTAGTCGAACAATAATAAACCAACGATGACGTTTATGTGCAGTTGATCACAATACTAATGCAAAGTTTAGGCGATTCTCTCCGTACTACAAGGCAAAAGCTTATCATTGGCCCATCATTGGTTTACCTTCACAGATTGGATAACCATATTTCAAACAGCATATTAGGCTGCTTTTCATTTTATTTCCATGGTTAATGCGTTTTCGAAAAATCAATGTTGTCCGACCACAGGCGGTATCCGACAAGTTTCCCCTACTGTTCCAAAATGTTGAATGTTTCTGACGGTGATATTTCACTCACGAAAACAAACAAAATCGAGCAAAGGAGTGAAGGTTGAAAACGAAACGGTGCCTTCAGAGTCGTGTTTTATTGATGTTGGTTATCGCAATAATAGAACAACGATATCGAGAGATCCAGCGGAATGGCACCACGGGGCATCTAGCAAACTTGCGATTAAGTTCTAGTGTATCAACTTACCTGAGCATTGCGAACCTTAACTCGTAACTTCCTTGTTTTTACCTTGCAGCTCGAACTTCCAGCGCATGTAGGTTACCTTCATGCGGTCCCACATGTTTTCGAAGGAATCCATCGCCGGTCTCACATCCAACAGGGCAAACTTGTACTTGTCGTCCACGATTCCTCCGTCATAGTAATCGATGATGTATCGCACATCCTTGCCGCAACGGTCCACGATCCAATCGTGCCTATCGAATGGCAGTTCGTAGCCCAGCCAGCTTCTGATTCGAGCTCTCGGGCTATACTCAGTCGCTTTCCCGCCAAAACTCTTCAGCCTGGGATTGCCGCACTCGCGAACGTGCAGTGCTTCCCATTTGAGAACCTCCTGCCAGGCCTGCTCGTTGTTGGCGTTGTGGATCTTAATGATATCATCCATGTCTTTCTGTTTGATATCATCTTTTTCCCACCGCCAACCTTTGCGCAGCATGGCATTCCAGAACATTTGCTGGCTGGGGTAGACCCAAAACTCCTGGCGACCATCTTCTGTGACTTTTGGAATTGAAGACGTTTGTCGATCCGTGGGCAACGGGAACGGTTGACCAGGCGCAGGATTTTGGTTCATCGGCGGCATCTGAATCGTTTCAAAGCTTTTTGATTACTACCTGACTTTTATTTTTACTCCTGTTTACAATCTTACCATATTGAGCGGATTGATGTCGCTCTGATCGTGTTTAACTGGACATTCGGAAACTAAAACAGGCTTTTCCTTAACGACCGGCTGGGCCGGTTCTTTCTTATGCATTGGACATTCTGGTGGTGGATTTACTCCGGCCGCGTCAATGCCCACGCCACCTCCCGGCATTGGGGGATGTCCCGGGGGCAGCTTCGAAGCATCAGCGGCTTCAGTGTGGACGATGTTGGTAGCCATTATCTCAGCAGCCGATATCGTGTTCCCCATGGCTGAAAAAATGAAAAAAAAATAGTACATATTTATGGACTGGAAAATCACAATTACGATCATCACAACCGATATGAACCAATATTACATAATTTTACGAAGGAAACTTTGAATTTACCTATCGACCCACTAAAAAAAAACTATTGAACTAACTTACCTGAGGCTTGGATGCTGTCTCAATCCGCAGGGAATTTAAACTTCTTTACAGAAATTCGGAAATTTTGCAAAGAAAATTTAGCTCCCGTGGTTCACACCGAAGAAAGATGTTCCTGAACAATCAATTTGATGTTATTTTTTCGACTCGCGTGCGAGTTCGCTTGCTGCGATTGCGAGCTTTTTGCGGCGTAAACTGACAGCATCAGAGCGCCAGTCGGTGTGTTGCTTTTGCCAGCACTGAACGAGGGGTCTCTTTGTTTACTATAGTTTCTTTAGGTCAAATCGGTCGAATCTTTAGAATTATAGAAACAGGTTTGATCAATGACAGATAGAAATTGATTTCGATAATGACAGATCATTCAACCAAAGTTTTGATCGAACCGGTGTTCAAATTTAAATTAATATTTTAAAAGAAAGAAACAAAAATATTTATTGTTATTCTTCAAAACATATTCTGCTTTGAAAACGATTGATTAAAAAAAAAAATAATCCAAAGGTCCTTATCTGTGAATACAATGATTTGAAATACAAATTATAAATCTTAAGTACTCTCAAAAAGTACGAATTGATCAAGAATTAACGAGCTTAAGCGATTTGATTCTTTTTTTTTTTGGAAAAACAAATAACCAATGTTTTAAAAATTACTTTTAATAAAATGAAACAATTGAAAAGTTTTTATGAAATTTGAATGCATCGGTTCATTTGGCTTTTCATTTCTTTTTAAAACTTTATATTTGAAAAAAAAAAATCATGAATTTTCCAATTATTCCTGATTCCAACATTTTCTGACGCACACATTTGAACAGAGATGAATCTATATGTTTTTATTTCAATGAACTCTGGCCATTCGCATGGTCCTCGTTTAAATTTATTCGTAGAGAAACTTTTCATGCCGGTACAATTAAATAATGATGCCCAAGCGAGTTTTAAATTAAAAAAAAACTATCGTATGCGTTTCATTGCAAACTCGTAGTATCTAATAAGCCTTCAATTGTGCTTGCAATTCAAAAACTAATTTTTATGGAGAAATTTCCGTCGTCGGTGAAAAATTCTTTGAGAATGCACATTGCCGTTCGGTCGACGTGAAAATTAACGTGGAATTTATATTCACCAGTGTTGGGACCCCCCGTCATCATCGTCATCAACGAACTCATCCGCTGACAGCCGTCAGCTTGGTAGACGTCACGGCTCCAACGATGATGGGCGGAAGCTCAACATAAGTGTCATTCCATCTTTACCTTTTATATTGCGATCTCAAGTAGTTAACACGTTTAATGTATAGTCCTTAGAGTTTTAATATACACCTATAATTTTAAACTATAAAATACAAAGATATCGCAACAGTGGCGACGAGTATTTTTCGAATCCGTGCTAAATTGTGCGTAGTCCGTCGTTTAAGAGTCGCGAAGTCGGTAACCTCTAAATCGTCGCGTCATGACAACTCCTACGGTACCAGGTTCGGTGGGCAACCAGCAGCCGCAGAGCATGACCGAGGCCATTATGCAGATTTTGTCCAACCAGCAAAGTCTCATGACGAAAATGTCAGAACAATTGGTCTCCACTCAGCAGACGATCCAAAGTCTGTCACGTGACGAAGTCGTCTTGGATTCGCTTTCCAGTAATATGGCCGAGTTCACGTACGACAAAGAAGGCGGACATACTTTCGATGCTTGGTTTTCGCGATACATCGATCTTTTTGATCGCGATGCTTCCAAGCTAGACGACGCAGCAAAAGTACGACTCCTTCTGAGGAAGTTGAGTCCCCCCGACCATGAGCGGTATAGCAGTTTCATACTACCCAAGCTCGCTCGGGATTTTTCATTCGCGGAGACGATGGAAAAGCTGAAATCTTTGTTTGGAGCCTCTATCTCTTCGTTCCGGAGGCGCTACAATTGCCTGCAGACTTCAAAAGAGGAGAGTGAAGATTATTTGGCATATTCCTGCCGTGTGAATAAAGCTTGTGTTGATTTCAAGCTAACCGAATTACAAGAAGAACAATTCAAGTGTCTTATTTTTGTGTGTGGCTTGAAATCAACCGTTGACACTGAGATCCGTATGAGGCTTATTAATAAACTGAACGAAAATGTAAACTTAACGTTACAACAAGTTGTCGAACAGTGCAACAGCCTAGTGAACCTCAGACAAGATACGGTCTTAGTGGAAACGGCTCCAGCAGTGAAAGTGGTGGCCCAGAAAAAGTGGCCGAAAAAGCAAAACCAGCACCCGAAGAACAACAATAATGTGCATCCAAGAACTCCGTGCTGGTCTTGCGGGGGCATGCACTATCACAAAGACTGTCGCTTTCGTGAGCACAAGTGCAAACAGTGTGGAAAAATGGGACACCGCGAAGGATATTGTACGTGCTTTTCTTCGAACGTTTCGTCATCTGTGTCCGGAAGGAATAAGAAGAACAACAAAAGTGTATCAACAAAAACATTGAGTGGTGAACCAACTTACCACCGGACGCAAATTTGTGAACCTAAAAGTGAATAGTGTACCATTACGGTTGCAATTAGACACAGGCTCGGACATCTCAATCATCTCCCACCGATCCTGGATCAAAATTGGCCGTCCGAAGATCCAGCAAGCAGATTGCAGTGCCAAAACAGCGTCCGGAGAGGAGCTCAATCTGGTATCACAGATCCAGTGCCAGATCACAGTCAACGGAACCACCAAGGGCGGTCGGTGTTACATCGCTCCGTCTAACGTCAACCTCGATATTTTCGGCATCGACTGGCTTGACTTGTTTGGGTTGTGGGACAATCCGATCAGCACTCTCTGCAACAAGGTCGACGTTCAGCCATCTCAGAGCTTGGCTACCCTGCGAACACGGTTCCCTAACGTTTTCACGGACAAGATGGGCCTGTGCAACAAATCTCCAGTCCATCTAGTGCTCAAGGGTGATCCAAAGCCGGTATTCCGACCGAAACGCCCGGTCGCTTATAGTATGGAGAGTGTCGTCGAAGAGGAACTCCATCGGCTCGAGAAATTGGGAATCATCAAGCACGTCGATTTTTCCGATTGGGCAGCACCAATTGTCGCCGTACGGAAGCCGAATGGAACCGTGCGGATCTGCGCGGATTTCTCGACCGGCCTCAACAGCGTTCTCGAACCGAATCACTACCCGTTGCCTCTTCCGGACGACATTTTTGCGAGAATGGTTGGCTGTCGGATTTTCAGCCACATCGACTTATCCGACGCTTACCTGCAGGTTCCGGTGGACGAGGCAAGCCAACAGCTACTCACCATCAACACGCACAAGGGCTTATTCCGGTACACAAGGCTCTCGCCAGGCATCCGGTCCGCCCCTGGTGCCTTTCAGCAGCTGGTTGAGACAATGCTAGCAGGCCTAGCATCTACATCCGGGTACCTCGACGACATTCTGGTGGGTGGCAGGAACGAGGAAGAACATCAGCGCAACCTGTTCTTGTTCCTACAGCGATTGGAAGAATTCGGGTTTACCGTCCGAATCGAGAAGTGCAGTTTTTACATGCCACAGGTTAAGTACTTGGGCCAAATTCTTGACGGCAACGGTATCCGGCCTGACCCAGCAAAAATCGCTCCCATCGTCAACATGCCACCCCCGCACGACGTTCCATCGCTGCGCTCCTATTTGGGTGCGGTAAATTATTATGGGAAATATGTGAAGGAGATGCGTGCCCTACGGTACCCCATGGACCAACTGCTCAAAACTGGTGTCAAGTTCGAATGGTCCAAAGCTTGCCAAACCTCCTTCGACAAGTTTCGGGAAGTTCTGCAGTCACCCTTGCTTCTGACACATTTCAATCCGAAGCTAGACATAATTGTGTCCGCCGACGCCTCCAATGTTGGCATTGGCGCTCGCATCGCTCATCGCTTCCCTGACGGCAACGTTAAGGCAATTTGTCACGTTTCTCGTGGCCTCACCCCGGCCGAAAGCAATTATAGCCAAATTGAAAAGGAGGGCCTGGCTTTAATTTTCGCGGTC
Organism: Uranotaenia lowii; assembly: GCF_029784155.1. NCBI lineage: Eukaryota > Metazoa > Arthropoda > Insecta > Diptera > Culicidae > Uranotaenia > Uranotaenia lowii. The sequence goes on along the minus strand of NC_073691.1, from coordinate 167,516,704 downwards.
ACACGGTTCCACCGGATGATTTACGGTCGTCGCTTCATCCTGGAAACCGATCATAAGCCGCTCCTTTCCATCTTCGGATCCAAGCAAGGCATCCCCGTCTACACAGCTAACCGGCTACAAAGATGGGCCTTGACTTTATTACTCTACGATTTTGAAATACGCTATGTGTCAACAGATTCCTTCGGCCACGCCGACATATTATCACGGCTTATCAATCGACACGTCCGGCCAGAAGAGGAATATGTTATTGCAAGCCTTGAGCTCGAACAAATGGTAAGAACTGTTGTCCATCAATCGCTTTCGAATTTCCCACTTTCGTTTAAGGTGATCCAATCTGAAACTGGAAAAGACAACACTCTTCAGCAAGTCATTCGGTTCATCCAGTCCGGATGGCCCCCGAAACAATCAAGTATCTCCGACGGAAAACTTCAACAGTTTTTCCAGCGACGTGAAGGTCTCTCTGTCGTCGCTGGTTGTGTGATGTATGGAGAACGACTGACCATCCCGACCGGAAACCAAAAACGAGTGCTGCAACAGTTACATAAAGGGCATCCGGGGATCGAGCGAATGCGCTCCGTGGCTCGCCAATATGTCTATTGGCCAAACATCGACGAAGACATCGCCAAACTCGTTCGGGCATGCCATGAGTGCGCTAGTGTTGCCAAAACAGACCGGAAAACCGACCTCGAATCCTGGCCAACTCCGGAAAAGCCATGGCAGAGGCTTCATCTCGATTGCGCTGGTCCAGTTGACGGGTACTACTACCTCGTACTTGTCGACTCTTACTCGAAGTGGCCAGAAATCGTTCGTACCAAGGAAATTACCACAACAGCTACACTGCGGATGCTCCGCGGAATTTTCGCCAGATTTGGGGTCCCGGAAACGCTTGTGTCCGATAACGGCACACAATTTACCAGCTATCAGTTTGAGCGTTTTTGTGACACAAATGCCATTATGCACCTAAAGACCGCACCGTTTCATCCACAGTCAAACGGCCTTGCCGAGAGATTCGTAGACACTTTTAAAAGATCTCTCAAGAAAATTATCGCCGGGGGAGAGGCACTAGACGAAGCAATTGACACGTTTTTATTGTGCTATCGTTCAACACCATGCAGGAGTGCACCGAGTGGGAAATCGCCTGGAGAACTTCTACTGGGCCGACCAATGCGAACCAGCCTGGATTTGCTTCGACCACCGTCCGAGGTCCACAAAGAAGGAACAACCAGCCAAGAAGATCAGTTCAACAAAGAACATGGTACCAAAGCGAGGAACTACAGCATCCAAAGTCTCGTTTGGGCCAAGGTGTACCGCAACAACGATTGGACCTGGGAAGCCGGTGTCGTCCTGGAACGCTTGGGGAAAGTCATGTATAACGTGTGGCTTCTCTCTAAGAAATCTCTTATTCGTTCTCACTGCAACCAAATGAGAACCCGACATGATTCCGAAGATGATCAACAATCAACAACAACACCTGTAGCTCCTCAAGTTCCGCTGAGTATTCTCCTAGACAGTTGGGGCTTGAGTGAGCCAGCACCGGAAACGGGGGTAGAGCCTACAGGGCTAGGACAACGCCAGACAGATACGCAGCCGCAGGCTCCCCGCCGACGTACACCAATACATCCAGCACCACCGGTTCCTACTCGCACATCTTCGCGGGTTCGAAGACCACCTGTGAGATATGAGCCGTACCAGCTTTTCTAAAAGGGGGAGGTGTTGGGACCCCCCGTCATCATCGTCATCAACGAACTCATCCGCTGACAGCCGTCAGCTTGGTAGACGTCACGGCTCCAACGATGATGGGCGGAAGCTCAACATAAGTGTCATTCCATCTTTACCTTTTATATTGCGATCTCAAGTAGTTAACACGTTTAATGTATAGTCCTTAGAGTTTTAATATACACCTATAATTTTAAACTATAAAATAGTGTTTTACTACGCCCACACAAAGATATCGCAACAACCAGTCTTGTTTGTTTTACGCTACCCGTTTCCTATCTTCCTATTTTTTTAAAATCTGTTTAAACACCTTATTGCTAAAACAAAAATCCAAGCTAACTCAAGAAAAATTTAGATGATTGTAAAATAAAGGAAATACTGAGCAAAGGAAACAAGAAAACCAATATCCCAATCGCCGATAAAGTACTGTACAATATTTTGCGTAATGTTTTCTATCACGTTGTAAGACGCACGATTCAGACTACGGGAAGAACGAAAATACACCTACTCACATCGCACCTCGCAACGGGTCCAGCCAGACGATATGAAATTTCATTCCATCTGAAAGTTCGATGAAATGTTTGGGTTTTGTTTTCCGAACCCGTTTTTTTTTTCCTTTTGGGTGGGTTTCAAACATCGTGTGGGTGCACGTGAATCGTGATTTCCCAGGTTGTTAGATGCATTGGAAGAATTTTCCAAAGGTCAAGCAGCTGGAATTCGTGGCAGTGTCAGTGACAACCAGCCTGTATTTTTAATCACCTGCTGGTGTGAAGGAAATTGTATAAAATTCTCAGGAAGTTAGAAACCATTATTTGCATGAGAACTGACGGCTCTAAATTTAAACTGAAATAAATAACAAGTGCATATTAAAATCACGATTGTGTTGGGAAGTTTCCGAAAAGGAACTTTTAACAATCATCATAACATCGCAGTGGTAAATTTTCATGTTTTCATTTGATTTTTCATTGATAAAAAATAAATGTTTTAGGTACCGTCAACTGGGGGAACTTTGATCACCGGGGTCAACTGAAATTTTTGCAGATAATCATCATTAACTAAGTCTGGAATTTTTTTTTTTTGTAAATTATTTATTTGAAACGGCTCATACCTTTAGGCTTTAAGGAGCCAAAGCCAAACTCGTTTTGTTTGATTACAATTGTGTACTTAGATCTAGTTCACTTTTTTTTTTTTTGAAGAAAAAGAAAGATAGAAAGGGAAATATGAAAATAAAGAGAATTATAGTCGAAGATCGATAGCTTTTAGGAAAAGGTATATCTCGAACATATAGTCCAAGTCCATCATACCTAATACATCCCTCACTGGAACGTCGGGTGGTTTTCCTCGGGCCCGAAGGGAATCTATAAAGTTCGCTCTGGCGAATAGGTGGTCCTCACACGACCAAACAATATGCTCGATGTCATGGTAACCTAGACCACATCCGCATAAATTGCTGCCAGCAATATTTAAACGATAGAGTACCGCATTCATGGAATAATGATTGGACATGAGACGGGAAAATATACGAATAAAATCCCGAGACAGGTTCAATCTATTAAACCAGGGTTTAAGGCTTACCTTTGGGATAATCGAGTGGAACCACCGACCCAACTCATCCTCGTCCCATCTACGCTGCCAGTTGACAAGAGAGTTTCTTCGAGCCAAGAAGTAAAATTCGTTGAATACGATTTCACGCTGGTAAATGTTGCCTTCCATCGCACCCACTTTTGCAAGGGAATCTGCCCTCTCATTGCCTGCTATTGAGCAATGTGAGGGGACCCAGATAAAGGTGATAGAAAAGCAACGTCTTGATAAAGTGGTCAATATATCTCGTATCATTTCGAGGAATTCCGGGTGAATTTTCCTGGTTTTATAGAGCGGATTGCTTCAACAGAGCTGAGACTATCAGTTATAATATAGTAGTGTTCAATAGGTCGTGTGGCGATACTATTCAAAGCCCAGTGAATAGCTGCTAACTCTGCAACATATACAGAGCATGGTGACTGGAGACTGTGAGATGCGCTGGATATTTCGTTGAACACTCCAAATCCTGTTGTTTCCTCTATAAGTGATCCATCGGTAAAGTACATTTTATCAGCATCGACGTGTCTATATTTAGCTTCGAAAATTCTTGGAATCAGAAGAGGACGATGCGGATCCGGGATTCCACGAATTTCCTGCTGCATAGACAAATCAAACTGGACAGAAGAATGATCGTAGTCTGGGCTACAAACACGAGTTGGAGAATACGAAGAAGGGTTTACCTGCATTGACATGAGGATATGGTATATAGACATAAATCTGGTTTGAACATTTTGCTCAAGTAACCTTTCGAAATTTACAATCACCAATGGGTTCATGACCTCACACCTGATGAGGAACCGAAGTGATAGTAAATTGAATCGATCTTTCAAAGGGAGTATTCCTGCCAAAACTTCAAGACTCATGTTGTGTGTTGAGGGCATACAGCCCAAAGCGATACGGAGACAACGGTATTGGATACGCTCTAGTTTGATGAGGTGAGTTTTGGCAGCTGACTGGAAACAGAAGCTACCATATTCCATAACGGATAGAATAGTTGTTCGATACAATTTGATAAGATCTTCTGGATGGGCTCCCCACCAGGTGCCAGTAATTGATCGGAGAAAATTGATTCTTTGTTGGCATTTTCCTTTCAGATACTCAATGTGGGCTCTCCAGGTACACTTGGAATCAAACCAAACCCCAAGATACTTGAAACTCCTCGATTGAGTGATCGTTCTGCCTAGGAGTTGAAGCTTAGGTTGAGCAGGTCTACGTTTCTTAGAGAAAACAACCATTTCCGTTTTCTGAGGGGAAAACTCAATCCCAAGCCCCAAAGCCCAGGAAGACAATCTGTCTAAAGTATCTTGTAAAGGCCTGTGCAGATGAGACTCAGTAGATCCTGTGACAGACACTACTCCGTCATCTGCAAGTTGTCTTAGAGTGCAGCCTTCAGAGAGACAGCTGTCGATGTCACTCACATAAAAGTTGTACAAAAGTGGACTCAAACATGAACCCTGTGGGAGGCCCATGTAAGATGTTCTTCTAACTGCAAAATCTCCGTGAGCAAAGTTCAAATGTTTCTCACAAAGTAAGCTGTATAAGATGTTGTTCAATAGAGGAGGCAGACCCCGGGAGTGCAACTTGTCTGACAAAACCTCTATTGAGACTGCATCAAAAGCTCCCTTTATGTCTAGAAACACTGAAGCCATTTGCTCACGTTTTGCGTACGCCATTTGTATCTCTGAAGACAGCAAAGCAAGGCAATCGTTTGTCCCTTTGCCCCTTCGAAACCCAAATTGAGTATCTGAAAGGAGACCATTTGTTTCTACCCATTTGTCCAAACGAAACAATATCATTTTCTCCATCAATTTGCGTATACAAGACAACATCGCTATTGGACGGTAAGAGTTGGGATCAGACGCTGGTTTTCCGGGCTTTTGGATAGCAATGACTCTCACTTGTCTCCAATCTTGGGGAACAATGTTATGCTCCAAGAATTGGTTAAATAAATTTAACAAGCGAAATTTTGCAGCATCCGGAAGGTTTTTCAACAAGTTAAATTTGATTTCATCAATTCCCGGAGCTGAATTGTTGCAAGAGAGGAGGGCAAGTGAGAATTCGACCATCGAAAAGCTTGAGTCTAGACCACTATCAGACCTATCAGGAGGCACGTTCCGGATTATTTTTTGCACAGGTGTAGAATCTGGACAGACTTTCCGTGCGAATTTAAATATCCACCTATGTGAATATTCCTCACTTTCATTTGTAGATGATCGATTACGCATGCTTCGTGCCACTTTCCACAAAGTACTTAAGGATGTTTCACGCGATAACCCACTAACAAAATTCCTCCAATACGCCTTTTTCTTCCCCTTGGTTAACTTTTTAAACTGATTTTCAAGGGAAACGTAAGCTTCAAAATGGACAAGAGTTCCATATTTTCGAAATTCTTTAAATGCTGTTGATTTGTCCTTATAAAGCTTAGAACACTGAGGGTCCCACCATGGATTAGGAGGCCTTCGATGAATAGATGATTCTGGGATGGGTTTTGTTTGAGCGTCAACTGCACTATCGTGTATCAGACAAGAAAGAAAGTGGTACTCCTCCAAAGGAGGTAAAACGTGCATAGAGTCGATGGCGGTTTTAATTGTGTCCGAGTACTTTTTCCAGTCGATGTGTCTTGTAAGGTCATATGTCATATTTATTGTGTTCGAAGAGCTGACCCCATTGGTGATAGTAATTTCGATAGGTAAGTGATCACTACCATTCGGATCATGGACTACCTTCCACTGGCAATCAAATGATAGTGAATTTGAGCAGAGTGAGAGGTCAATTGCACTTTGTCTTGCAGGAGGTTTAGGTACCCGTGTTTTTTCACCCGTGTTCAATACTGTTAAATTGAAACTGTCGCAAATGTCATAGATAAGAGTAGAACGACTATCGTCAATTTGTTCTCCCCAGACAGTTCCATGTGAATTGAAGTCACCCAGGATCAACCTTGGCTCAGGGAGCACTGAGCACAGGTCCTCTAGGTGATTTCGATCCACTGCAACTCTCTGAGGCCAGTACAAACTGACAACACATAAGTCCTTACCTCTTATTGTTGTATGACATGCAACAGCTTCAATTCCGCCTGATAAAGGAAGGTGAATTCTATAAAAAGAGTGGCACTTATTGATCCCCAAAAGCACCCCTCCATAAGAATCGTCACGATCCAGACGGATAATATTAAAATTGTGGAATGAGATGTTAGATTGAGAAGATAGCCAAGTTTCGGACAATGCAAAGATATCACAGTTTGTTTTATGAAGTAAATAATTCAATGAATCCAATTTTGGAATAAGACTACGACAATTCCACTGTAGTACAGTGATATCTCCGACCTCTCGGCGTAAATTAGCCATCGAGAGATACAAACACTGAAAGGAGGGGCCAAGTTTGCATCAATTGCTTTAAAAATGTCTTTAATACAGGAAGCATTGCAAATACAATGTCTTTCACGGGTTCTGATACATTAAAACACGAAAAAAATCCGTTCAAAATGTCAGTCAACTTAAAGAGCCCAGACTGAGTCGTTGATTCTGGCATCACGTTTGGGGTTTGGGTTTGCGAAGCTCCCGCAGCTGTTGGTTTATTCTGCAGTGGTGCATTTCCGCGGAAACCTGGAGGAACTTGTTTTTCCTTTTCAGCAGCAGTCGACTTTTTCTCGTTTCTATTTGAAGAGACAACCGTAGCTATTTTAGCTGGTATTTTCGGAGAAGGCGCCTTTGTTCGCTTCCGAGAGCCTCCTGCAACGAAGACTGGCTGAACTTCATCAGCCGTATCTGTGTCTTCATTGTCAACTGACAGCACAGAAAAAATGTTACAGGTCTGAGGTTGGACCGGTGGAGAGGCGCTCTTTAATATGGCGGCATAAGAACGCTTGGAGCGTTCTTTTAAAGAGCGCCTCTGTTTATCCCAGCTTGCCTGAAATGCCTCGCAGGAGGAGATATCATGGGGTGAGCCCCCGCAATAGACGCATTTTTGCTCAACTGCTGAGCATGCTCCTTCCCCATGATTCTCCCCACAATGCAAGCATCGCTTCTTGTTGCAGCAATGCGAAGCAGTATGCCCCAACTTGATGCAATTCTTGCATTGCATTGGGCGAGGCACATAAAGGCGTACTGGAAGCCTTAAAATTCCGTCAATCAAGACGTAATGAGGGAGGGCTGTTCCTGCAAATGTAACCCGAATCGAGGCTGAAGGCGAATACTTGGTAACGCCATCAACGACGGAGGCAGTCATGAGTTGGCGACAATCCAAGATTCCGACCGAAGTCGAATCAAGGCTCTTGAACTTACCTACGCCGTGAGACTTAACGTATTCAGCCTCCAAACTCGATTCGGTGATCACACCCTCGATCTCTACGTCTCGAGATGGAATATAGAGCTGATACTCTAAATTAAAAAAATTACTGGCAAGAATTCCGTTTGCGGCCTTCCGGTCGGCCACAACAACGCGCAATTTGTTCGGACGTACTTTGGAAACACTGGTAACGGAGGGCCACCTAGCCAGATCTTTCGTGATCTGCACTAAATTTAATGGTTTTCCGTTAGTTTTGGGCCGGATGAAAACCACCCCCGGCCCAGAAGAGGATGAATTATCAGGATAAACTCGGAGTCGGGTTGTTTTTCCCGCAGCTGCAGATGGAGTAGCAATATCAACTGGCGGAGAAGGATGAGCATTCGAAGAACCAGCTACAGCTGAATCCTCCAGATGCTCCTCATCCTCATAGATGATTTGCTCACCATCCACCTCTGGCGGGTCCGACCCCCCGCCTTCGCTCATATTTCATGAAAATAAAAGCGAAGCTCAATTTGATCGAAATATATAATAGAGAAAAAATAGAATTAGAAATAGAGAAAAGTAAGAAAAGTATAACAAACTTGATTTTTGTTTTGATTGGCTCCTTCAGTGGTGATCCCAACCACGTGGTCCTTCTTCGAAGATGGCTGCCACGTCAAGTCTCGGCTCGAGCAAGAACGACCAGATTGATGATGATGATGAGTCAAACAATGGCGGCGGCCCTCGTGGTGACCAGTTGAGGGCAGTCAGCTATCCAGAAAAAAACCTTTTTCTTTGTCGACCAACACCACAATAGCACCACTTTGGCGAGCTGGGGTCTGCCTTTGGCAGAAAAACGTATAGCGCGGTACAAAACACCGTATTAAACGCCCGAACGGAACGAAACACCCGGATATATTGGACGAAATCTCGAAACGCGACTGTTCACTATGAGCGATACGAGACGAAATGAAAGTCTGGAATTGAAATATTTGAAAACTATAGTTATATATATATACTATATATATATATACTATAGTTATATATTTTCTACGTTTGAAAGCCTATGAATTGGGTTTTAAATAGGCTAAATTTGGTTTGTAGTTGGAGATTTCCTTATATTACTTAAAATGTAGTTTTAACGTTTTAAAATATCTGTTTTTTCGAAGACTATCAAACAAACACCTCTACTGATAAAATGATAAAATTTAGAAGAAAATTGGTTGTTTTATATTAAAGTCTAACTAGTTTCCTTTGTAAAGATATAGTTTTAGAGTTGATTCAGTCATTCTATGATAATTTTTGGATATTTGAAAAAAAAACGGACATTTTCAATGAGAAAGCCTGTAGAGAACAAATGGCTAAAAGCCCTATCAAATGGCTAAGTTTGAATAGAAAAAAAAAGAACAAAGGAACAGTGGGAGGACCTAGAAAATTGCCCTAAGGTAAAATTTCAATTGTTTTTGAGGCAAAAAAATATTGAGAAATATTTATAATTTTTGCCCCTAAATGTATGCAGCAACATTGTCCATCTTTTGAGTATTCTTGTTTTTGGAAGAAAACGTTGAAAAATTCAATTGAGTCCAAAGAAAAAAATACTCTTATTGATGTTTTAAGCCTTCGGTGCTAATTGGCAACAAAACAATAATTTTGAAGATGTTGAGATACGTTAAAATCATAGTGATCAAAGTTACCCCGAAACATGAAATCTGGTTTTGTAACAAACATTCAGTTAGAGCCACTAATGTCGTTTGAATATTCAGCTATCAGTGATCATGCTTTATACTCCTTACCTCAGTAAGTATTTTCAAACTTTTGTGTTACAAAAAAACAACCCCTTCCAAAATATTCGAAAATGAATAAAAAAAATGATCAATGTTCCCCCAGTTTAAATTTTTTTGAAGAAACTTATAATTTTTTCTGACTATACGCCAATGTGATGTCAAATCTGTGTGGTGCACGAATGAATATGGGTTAACCATACACTCTCTCCGAGACGGCTAGACCATCTACCTCAGTAATGACGGCGCGCCCGCCGTTAAGTAGCTGAGATTATCCTGGTGGGTGATCTCTGTTGGATAACCAGCTTGCACATTTGGCGACCGTCAGGACTTAATTTTCCTTAAGTGATATTTTGTGTAGAGGAAAATTGAATGAGGTATGCTATGTTGCGTAAAAGAATTAGTTTACATTAGCAACAAACGAACCTATAAATGAGATCACCCACCAGGCAAAAAAAAACAAGTGGAATTTGAGAGATGACCGACCAGTGTTGCTAGCAGAGCATGTGAGTGTAGAGATAGGCGATTAATAATAAAGAAAATAAAACTGAATTAAACATAGCACAATAAGACTATGAAGTAGAAGTCATTCGAAAACCTACTAAAATCACACAGATTTATGGCTATATCTCCTTCATTTGCTTGAATAACTATGTAAATGTTAGAAATTTACAACCCTGTTAATATGGGATTTACCTAAACGAACAATTCATCACAAAACAAACATTGATTTAAGTGTGATTTTGAAGAAAAGTTTAATTTTGGGTATAAAATTCTTCAAAAGTTGGTTGGTTTCGCAAGAGCTCTGAGATGGTGTTCACTATCACGGACATCTCTTCGATAGTTCATGTCAGAGCACACCTTGGAAGATATTCTTGTGACGGTTGTTTATAACCAGTGATAAATTGAATAAAGATGGAGGCGCAGACGAAGAAGGAAGCCCCGGGTCCCTCTGCCAGAAGGGATAATGCAACCACCATCACCACAACCAAGAAGAAGGAAGCGCCGGGTCGAAGCAGCGGTTCGAAAATCGAACCAAAACCGACAGCTTTGAAGACGGTGGTCGCCCGCAAGCTGGTCGAGGCCACCTTGTTCGGACACCAGGACGAAGCATAACGTTGCGATAATGGTTCAGCAGTTTCCACTGCTGCCATTAAATCAAACAAAGAGATTTATCTTGAATTGGCTAAGCAATTGTTACTTAAACGAAATCACCAGGTTACGACAGTGAGTATTCAATAATTCGAAACAAAAAAGTTTAGATGACTGAGTGAAAAAGGCGAGTTGAGAGGACAGCCTATAACTGCGAGTTGGGAGGACCGCAATGAAAAACAGCGTGTTGAGAGGACAGCTGTATAAAAAGGCGTGTTGAGAGGACCACCTAAGCTTGCGAGTTGGGAGGACCGCAAAGAAATACAGCGTGTTGAGAGGACAGCTGAATAAAAAAAAGGCGAGTTGAGAGGACAGCCTAAGCTTGCGAGTTGGGAGGGCCGCAAAAAAAACAGCGTGTTGAGAGGACAGCTGTATTAAAAAAGGAGAGTTGAGAGGACAGCCTAAGCTTGTGAGTTGGGATGACCGCAAAGAAATACAGCGTGTTGAGAGGACAGCTGAATAAGATAAAAGGCGAGTTGAGAGAACAGCCTAAGCTTGCGAGTTGGGAGGACCGCAAAAAAAAAACAGCGTTTCGAGAGAAAAGCTGTATAAAAAAAAAGCTTATGAATTGCGAGTTAGGAGGACCACAACGGGAAATCAACGGAACAAATGACATTCTGTGGATCACAGTTAATGCGAATGTTTTGTGAAATCTGTGAACTGATGAGAAGATGATTCAAGAAATTGAGATAATTGAAAAGAAGAAAAAACTGCAGATAATGATTATTAAAATAAGAACTCATAAAAATTAGAAACTTAACAACTGAAACAAGTAAAAGAGGCAGAATGGAAAAAAGAAGATGGTTTACAGAAAATTATATGTTTACAAGAAATTGTGTTGAAGATGTTCAAAATGAGATGATTACGAGATAAGAAGGTGATATAATGAAAAAGTTAGTTGGTTAAAAGATGAAATCCAGATTTTATGTGAGGAAGATGAGAATTCAATAAGTTTGGTAAATGGAAAAGTTTGAAGAGGAGAAGATGATAAGATAACGAGATTAGAAAATATGAAAAGTAGAAGATGAACGAATGAGAAGTTGTGGAAAAGATAAGGAGGAGAAGCTGAAAAGATATATTAGAGACGAATAAATAGAATGAGCTTACTGCAAATAATATCAATTTAATTCATGAGAAAGATTTTCGCTCACAGCACGGCGATTAAATCATGATATCAACTATTTACAATTTGTGTAAAGCTAAATTTCTAAAGACAACACGCGAAAGTCATGATTTGAAGTATGAATGAATGAAATCATAAAAGAACAAGTGAAAGAATTATTAAATGTTCAAAATAGAGAACTGAATCAGAATAAGAACGAATTAGAATAGACATCTGTACCAGAGGTCCCAAATTAGAGGGTACAAATAATTTTCAAGTAACTAGGTAGCCAGAAATATAATGTATGGTTTTGTTGATGACATACATGATAATAAATTAGATACGAGAAGAAAAATTTGTCTGGCAAGCCTGTCAAACATCTCTTAACAGTTGCGGAAGAGCCATGCGGTTCCACCGCTGGTGGTGTGTGTGAATTTTCTTCCATTAGAAATGTGAGAGAGCTAGTGAGGCAAAACTCGTGTTGCAATCATGGTTGCCACAAGTACAGATTTGGTCTGATTCGACCTGAGGAAATAAAAACATTTGAATAATTTTCTAAGCTTACTAAGGAAATCAAACCACTTGTTGCTTGAAAAAGTGTAGATTCATGTCAATCATTTTGTTGAATGGTATTGTCGCTGAATCTCCAAACCGGAGCTTTCGTCAATATCAGCGACGGAAAAATTCCTGACGACACTTCATGTTGACCAGACATGTATCAAATACCTTCCAAGTGTCGGAACCAAAAAAAGAAAGAGGTTTTGATTGCCGAGATGTTTGATAAAATTTTCAACGTCACCGTCAATTCCAACGGCACTGATAATATTACTACACACAAAGTTTTCGGATTACAATGTCTCCTTAATAAAGGATATATGAAGGCATGGATCATATTTTGATTAGGAGTATAATGTTGAAAAATTTAACATTTGTCAAATTCGAACATTTCTTCGATTTGCTATTCATATAGAATGCGGTGAATAGATAAAAATAATGACTGACTTTAAAGAGGCAACGTTGGTTGCATGTATAATCATTGCAGAAAAAGGTCAAACGAGCCGTTAGTTAATAGCTAAAAAAAATCATTAAATTTTCGCTGCAATTTTGTAGAAAAAAGGTAGCAAACCGTACTAAACTTGAAAAGAACCCACCCCGATTCCTCAGAACTTTCAGATCAACAAGGAAGCGTATCTGGTAGTTCGTTGTAGGTAAAGAGCCTGTAATAAAAACAAAAGAGACGCAATCTGATCCTTTTGAAAATAAATCATATAGCAACCCCGGTGTCATTTGAGCGCAACACTGCTTTGCTTCAAACTTCACATGACTTCAATTTTGATTACGTTTATCTTTTCGGAAGTGGTTTTGGTTTAGTCTGCTGTTTTAACTGAGCTGTTTTTTGTCCTTGTCATCTATCCAAAAGTGCAATCCTGAAGTGTTTGGCAAAAAATTGTTCTAACAAAACCTGCCCCGGATTCAATAATATATCTTTTTTCCGGTTTCCGGCAGAATCAAAACAACGAGAGGAATGGCTCGCATTCTGCGGGCTTCCGGCTAGTTTTAATATCACTGATAGTAGTCGACTCTGCAGTGTAAGTATTTTTTTTTTATTTTCAATTGTTTGGATCAAAAATAACTAAACATTGTGAAAAATTGCAGTAGCATTTCGGTTCAGATGATATTTACATGGCTTCAGCTAACGGCAAAGCATAAAATGAAAAAAATATCTATCATAAATAATTCATAACTTACCAATTAAGCACCTAGAAATAAGTCCTAGAAAATCTTGCCATCAAAATCGAACATTCAAAATCTGTGTTATGGTTATTTACCTTTTGTTTACAGATATTGAATGATAATACTGATCGCTTTAGCCGCTTTCGCAATTCCAAATTTTGCAGTTTGACAAGTCTTTTGCTCGATTGGAATGACACTGACAGAAAATCGAAAATTCCAATCGTGACATTTCGTCTCTTTTGTTTATTATAGGCTCGTTAGTTGTAGGAAGTCGTGAGCAGGGTTGCCAACATATTTTTTCAATAATCAGGGATCTGGTGAAATAAAAATCAGGCAAAATCAGGCTACATAAGTACACGCAGAAAAAAGATTTTTTATTTCAAAAGAAAGTGCCGCAAAAACAAAGGATTTTTTCCTTTGATTTTGGGATAAATAAAAATTCCTTTGGTTCAAGGACATTTTCCTTTGTTTCAAAGAATTTTTCTTTTGAAAAATCTTAGAATCAAAATCTTAATGATTTGAAACAAAAAGCAGTTTCATTTGATGCAAAGTTGTTTTCGTTTGCTACAATGTGATTTTGATTTAGATTTAAAAGGATTGGTTCATTGAACCATTTTCCTTTTATTCCAATTCTAAGAAATATTTTCTGTTGTTCCGAAGTTCCTATTAGGAATTTTTATTAATAAAAAGAAACAATTTACATCTTAAATTCATTTTTATTCACAAACTTAACACAAACACTGGTTCACTATATAATGGAATTAACCAACTGGTGATTGCCGCTGAAGATCGGGCCGTAGATAATCCGCTGGATTTTGGGTGGAATCAGCCGTGGTCCTGTAACAATGCAAAAGTTTATATAGAATCTTAAATATTCACTTTTTGACTAACGGATTAACACGCACTTACCATGGTATGCATTCCTCATCCTGAATCCTCCTAAATAGCTATCTCTGATTCACTAGTTTATATTTATAACACGACCAGCCAAACTTTATTCGAAATTCGGTACTTGCTCAATCCAAATTATCTTCTAAGTTTGAAGTTTTAACTTAAAGAAATTATTCCTTTCTGTTGAAAACATTTTTCTCTGGTTGAAAGAAAATTTACTTTGTTTCAAAAGACATACACGCAGAGAAAACTTGGATTTTGAAACAAAACAAAACTGACTTTGATTCAAAAAATTCATTTTTTCGATTCAATCTCCTGTTTTTTTTGAATCAATGAATTATGGTTTTGTTACAAATAAATAATTTTTGAAAGAAAGAATTAATTTTTTGAATCGAATAATTTTGGACTTTGATTTTAAACAAATTCTTTGATTCAAAAGACATTTGTTCAATTGCATATTTATTTGGAAACAAAGTAAATTTTCTTTCAACCAAAGAAAAATGTATTCAATGCAAAGGAATAATTTCTTAAAATAAAAACTTCAAACTTAGAAGGTTTTTTGCATTGAGTAAGAAGAATTTAAAACGAAAAATCGGTTTGGCTGGTCGTGTGGATCAGAGTTAGCTTAGTTAGGAGGATTCAGGATAAAGTATGGTAAGTTTATGTTAATTAAAGAATGAATATTGAAAATTTTCAATAAGTGCCTGAAATTTTACAGGACCACGGTCGATAGATGGTTTTCCAAGTCCCTGGATGTCAACCGAGGTGACACCGCTCCAATCCAGCGATCAGGTCCACGAAAATATAAACCGGATGATTCGATTAAAGTGAACCAGTGTGTGACCCAGTGTTTCATTTATTTGTGAATAAAAATCAATTTTAAATTTGAAATCCTTTCTTTTTATTATTTGAAATTCCTAATAGGAATTTCAAAACAACAGAAAATAATGCTTCCAATTGGAATAAATACACCCATAGAAGAGGTTGCAAAAATCCAATGCCTATTTAGCAAATCTCTGTGCCGATAATGCGCTGAAATGTGCACTGTGCCGAAGACGGTATGTTTGAAAAACCGTAACTGGCATAAGGACTCGGCTCCCAACCAAAATGATGACCACTACATTCAAGCGAAACAAGAAAAACATTTTATGGGATTTCCCTTCCTATTGGATAATTCATCCCAGAAACAAGAAAATAAGAATAATAACCACAGCGCTGTAGTGAGAATCGAACTCACATCACCAGTTGTATCGTCTTGCCAGTCCGACATTCTAACCAGTGTACTATTCGAGCTTCATGCAGGACGAGGTATATTTGTCATAGGCTTTCTGTTACCGATCAATCACAAAAAAAACGTACAACGGCGGCTTCCCGGCGTTTGGCCTCCTTTCAATGCATTCCTTTGTCTTAAGATGGAAACGGGAAAGGGAACGGGAGTGAAGGAACGGGAAACCCATTGAATGAGAACTGTGCTTTGCTTACTGCCTGCTATTACATACACACGCTACATATACACAGCTGCTAAAGCCGGGCAGCTTGGCCGGTGTTGTTTGCCAATGAATTGAAGGAATGTTTTTGTTGTTGCTTTTGCTACATACACACGCACAGCTTAGCCGTGTTTGCCGGTAGATTGAATTAGAAGGATGTTTTTGTTGTTGCTTTTGCTACATTCACACGCACAGTGCTCGGTTCGCTGGCTGCCTGGTGTTGGCCGGTATTTATTTCCATCCTTCTTCGGCTTGTGATGCGATGGGGAGGGACGCGAAAACGTTTTTATTTTGTTTCATTCAGACATACGCAATTCGGTTACGCTGGGAGGTTAATGCCGGTGGGCGCAAATCGAATCAGTGCCGGTCGCGTTATCTTCTTGTACCAATGATGCTATGAAATTGACTACACGCCATTGGCACAGAGGCTGAATTTTGGGTGTAGAAAATGGTTCAATGAATAAATGCATTTAAATCTAAATTAAATTACCTTGTGGCAAAAGAAAGCAACTTTGAATCAAAAGAAACTGTTTTTTGTTTCAAAGTATCAATATTTTGAATCAAAGATTTTTCAAAAGAAAAATTCTTTGAAACAAACGAAAATGCATTTGAAACAAAGAAATTTTTATTTATCCCAAAATCAAAGGAAATTTTCCTTTGTTTTCGCTGCACTTTCCTTTGAAATAAAAAATCTTTTCGCTGCGTGTATGCAATTGAAAAAATGACTTTTGAATCAAAGAATATGTTTAAAATCAAAGTTCAAAATTATTCCGTTCAAAAAATTAATTCTTTCTTTAAAAAATTATTTATTTGAACCAGAACAAAAATTCATTGATTTAAAGAAAACAGGAGTTTGATTAAAAAAACTGAGTGTTTTGAATCAAAGTCAGTTTTCTTTCGTTTCAAAATCCAAGTTTTCTCTGCGTGTAACGGAAATTCTGCTCAAAGTGATGACACGAAATCGAGTGTCCAGTCAGTATGGTCAGTGGTAAAACTGCATAACATGCAGCTCAAAAAAGTTTTTAATGACAGAATGAATCATCATTTTAGACGTGCTCGTCCTCTTTTTGGGCAGAGCATGATAATTCAAACGTGTTAATATGGTTACGAATAGTTTTTTTTAACAAAACTTGTTGAAACAGTTTTTCTTCTGAGAGGAAGGGAGATGTGTGGTGCACGAATGAATGTATGGGTTAACCATACACTCTCTCCGAGACGGCTAGACCATCTACCTCAGTAATGACGCAACCGTCAACTGAGTGAGGCGCGCCCGCCGTTAAGTAGCTGAGAATATCCTGGTGGGTGATCTCTGTTGGAAAACCAGCTTGCACAAAATCCATCTTAAAACTTTTGATGCAATGGCCGTTTAATTATTCATAGACATCAAATTTGAAGAAGCCATTGAAGTTGAAAAGTGTTGCAGGCAAGGGGCTGAAAGAGAAGGAAAATTCCAAACTGACATGTCAGTACCGCACTGACGTTTTGGTACCAAAATGCCATTGAAATTAAAAAGGGACTGACGTTCTGGTTCCAAAAAGTCGGTACAGTCCGTTTGTATGTGATTTGACAGTTGCTTCAGTCCTTTGATTCAAGGATGAGAATGGTCCTTCTTCTTCATTGAATACGATAAAAAATACGGCTTGCACTCCATGAAACTTTCGTGCCGTTATCATTTATTTTGAGTTGACTATGTATTGTTTTTTTGTTACTTATTTACTTACAAAGTTAATTACCTTCTTTCTTACTTACTTACTTACTTACTTACTTACTTACTTACTTACTTACTTACTTACTTACTTACTTACTTACTTACTTACTTACTTACTTACTTACTTACACCCAAAATTCAGCCTCTGTGCCAATGGCGTGTAGTCAATTTCATAGCATCATTGGTACAAGAAGATAACGCGACCGGCACTGATTCGATTTGCGCCCACCGGCATTAACCTCCCAGCGTAACCGAATTGCGTATGTCTGAATGAAACAAAATAAAAACGTTTTCGCGTCCCTCCCCATCGCATCACAAGCCGAAGAAGGATGGAAATAAATACCGGCCAACACCAGGCAGCCAGCGAACCGAGCACTGTGCGTGTGAATGTAGCAAAAGCAACAACAAAAACATCCTTCTAATTCAATCTACCGGCAAACACGGCTAAGCTGTGCGTGTGTATGTAGCAAAAGCAACAACAAAAACATTCCTTCAATTCATTGGCAAACAACACCGGCCAAGCTGCCCGGCTTTAGCAGCTGTGTATATGTAGCGTGTGTATGTAATAGCAGGCAGTAAGCAAAGCACAGTTCTCATTCAATGGGTTTCCCGTTCCTTCACTCCCGTTCCCTTTCCCGTTTCCATCTTAAGACAAAGGAATGCATTGAAAGGAGGCCAAACGCCGGGAAGCCGCCGTTGTACGTTTTTTTTGTGATTGATCGGTAACAGAAAGCCTATGACAAATATACCTCGTCCTGCATGAAGCTCGAATAGTACACTGGTTAGAATGTCGGACTGGCAAGACGATACAACTGGTGATGTGAGTTCGATTCTCACTACAGCGCTGTGGTTATTATTCTTATTTTCTTGTTTCTGGGATGAATTATCCAATAGGAAGGGAAATCCCATAAAATGTTTTTCTTGTTTCGCTTGAATGTAGTGGTCATCATTTTGGTTGGGAGCCGAGTCCTTATGCCAGTTACGGTTTTTCAAACATACCGTCTTCGGCACAGTGCACATTTCAGCGCATTATCGGCACAGAGATTTGCTAAATAGGCATTGGATTTTTGCAACCTCTTCTATGGGTGTACTTACTTACTTACTTACTTACTTACTTACTTACTTACTTACTTACTTACTTACTTACTTACTTACTTACTTACTTACTTACTTACTTACTTACTTACTTACTTACTTACTTACTTACTTACTTACTTACTTACTTACTTACTTACTTACTTACTTACTTACTTACTTACTTACTTACTTACTTACTTACTTACTTACTTACTTACTTACTTACTTACTTACTTACTTACTTACTTACTTACTTACTTACTTACTTACTTACTTACTTACTTACTTACTTACTTACTTACTTACTTACTTACTTACTTACTTACTTACTTACTTACTTACTTACTTACTTACTTACTTACTTACTTACTTACTTACTTACTTACTTACTTACTTACTTACTTACTTACTTACTTACTTACTTACTTACTTACTTACTTACTTACTTACTTACTTACTTACTTACTTGCTGCGTGCGCTAAATAACGGCCACACGATTTACGGAAAGCTCATGTGAGGGAGCTGGTGCGAGTCAGATCTCGACTGATAGTATTGTCATAATTTGCTATACAAAGTTGCAGTTCCCATCGGGCGCATTCCAATCATTAAGAGCGACGAATTGTATGTAGAATCTATAGACTGGGGTTAACTCCCCTCAAGTTGTACTTATGTAAACCATCCTTGAAAAATATTGAAGAGATTGGGTAAACCGGCTGATTCTGCTTATAGTACTATTTAGAAACATTGAAAATGAATTGTGAGAAATTTAAAACACAAATTTCAAACATCGAAACATTTATGTAGTTAACCAAAAAATTGTATTATTTTTTTTTTTGGTTTATAAGCTACGGAAAAAAAACAAATCATCCAGGAGACAGGATCATTATCATTAAGTAGCAATCAGACCTTCCATTTCTATTGCATTCCGTTGGCAGATAACAGTACCTAAGGTGTAATGATTTTTTTTGACAGTACATGAAGTGCGAACACGAAATAATTGCGACACCTTCAACAGGGCATAACTTTTTTACCATTGGGTAAAAATCAACCGAATTTCGCACACTTTCTGGCATTTGGGAAAAATGTTAAACATTCACCAATCAACCGTCTCTAGAGTTTTGAAGCGGTTCCAGGAGCGGTTGACGTTGGATCCCGGCAAAGGAGCTGGAAGAAAACCGGAACCAAAGAACAAAAAGACGGAGGGAATGTTGAAGTGGATGATTAAAGCCAATCCTAACTCAAGTCTCAAGCCGTGATTTGGCTAAAAAGATCAGCATACTGTAGAGCTACGTTTAGAAAGCAAAGAAGAGAGCTGGAATACATACAGTGAGCGAAATAAGAATAGCACCACTATGTGTTTTGCTTGTTAAAATATGAATGTTTGAAAATCACCAAAATTTTCTTCTATAAATTGTTTTGAATTGTTTAACGGATAAATCAAGCATAAGTTTACTTTTTTTGGACGTTGCAATTGGCGTTGAGGACCAAAACTATGAAAAAAGGGTGCGAAATAAGAATAGAACCACTTGAGTTTTTCAACAAAAACAAGATTATTTCTAAAAATTTACCGTGTAAAAGTGAATAATATTGCTTCTACGAATTATTTGAATAAATAACTGCATTTTAAGGAGTTTTCTAGAATTCCAAAGATTTTCAATGGTTTTGAAATGGTGTTTTTAGAGATGCTCTTCTAGAACTAAGGAATTTGATATTTGAGCTGTAATTCTTCACCAAACTACTTATTTTTTTCATTAAAATGACGTGAAATGATGAATCAAACATTTTTGGTTTATTTTAAATCGGGAAAAACAGGTTGGAATTCATAAACTTAGATTTTTTTTTCAGTAAACATCACTTTTTCCAGTTTCAAGTCATAGATGGCAGCACTATCTTGCCGTTAAAACCAAATTAAGTCTCATTATTTATTTTTGAGGCTTATTAAGGCTCATATTCATCATTTCGAGGTAGTTTTCCAACACACTTTTGTTAGAGTTCACGCTGCAGACGTCTTTTCCGGATTTGCAAAAAAAATCACCAGCACAAGAATATACTACCGCCAAAATTCCTGCTCATCTCAACTTCCGATTCAATTTCAAATCATATCAATAATACTGCTAGTTATCTGATTCATCAAACTCCATCGAAAAGTACAAAATTATTCTGATTATCGGTCCAAGAAATTCACTTTTATCGGTACTTGATGAAATTTTAATTTTTTGATATTGTGAACTTATAATTTCCAAGGCGGTCACACGGTACCAAGTACTTATTTCTTGACCAAAATCATCCAGCACACCTGAATTAATCCCAGATATACAAAAATTGGTATCAATTCGGTTTAATTGCAAGATAGTGCTGCCATCTAAGATGTGAAACTAGAGAAATAGCGTTTGACTATTTAAAAACATTAGTATTTTTGAATTTGAAGCCTATTTTTTTATTCAAATTCAGCCTCAAATGGATGTTTCGTCAATTTGCATCATACTTATGAATGATAATGAAGAAATAAAGCATTTTGATAAAGTATCATAGCTCAAGTATCAAATTCCTAAACGCTAGAGGAGCATTTCTTAAAACCCCCTTTTAATACCTTTGAATTTTTTTTGAAATCCTAGAAAACTCCTTAAAATACAGTTATCTATTCAAATAATTCGTAGAAGCATTATTATTCTCTTTTACATGGTAAATTTTTAGAAATAATCTTGTTTTCGTTAAAAAAAACACAAGTGGTCCTATTCTTATTTCGCACCCTTTTTTCAAAGTTTTGGTCCCCAACGCCAATTGCAACGTCCAAAAAAAGTAAACTTATGCTTGATTTATCCGTTAAACAATTCAAAACAATTTATAGAAGAAAATTTTGGTGATTTTCAAACATTCATATTTTTACAAGCAAAACACATAGTGGTGCTATTCTTATTTCGCTCACTGTATATACAAGGTACAGAACTTCCCAAGCCACGATGAGCGGCAACTATCGACGGCTTAAACTCGGACACGAAAACTCTACGAGAAAATCCTGACAAAATATGGCTGCTGTGTGACGGACGACGAAACGAACATAAAAGCCTATTTTAAGCAAATTCCGAGGTTGGAGTTTTCACCGGCAAGAGCAAGTTCGATGTGGACGACACATTTAAGAAGAAGAAAATGTCGATGTTCGCCTCCGAATATCCCGTTTGGCAGGTCATCTGATCTTGCGGACTGAGGAGTGAGCCTTTCGTGAAAAAGGGCACAGTAAATGGAAAGATCTACAAATCTGAGTGCCTCGAGAAGCGCATTTTGCCGTTCTTGCAGCAGCACGACGTAGCACCGCTATTTTGGCCAGATTTGGCATCATGCCATCATGCCAAAATCTGTCCATTTTGTTTCAAAGGACATGTTAAGAAAATACACCCAAGGCTCCATCGATTAACTTTTCTTTTGATTTTTGAAGTAAATATAGGTATAAAACTGCCCTAAAATTTTGGTTTGATTCTTAACATCATAAGAAATTGGCATGACATTTTCGGTGTCGCAATAATTTTGTGTTTGCCCTTTATTGCCGCACACTGCAAAAAGCTAGATTTTTTATACATGCAGACCGCATCACCGTTATGAATAATCAATTACCAGAATGAAAATAATGATTTGGTGATGTAGAGCCGTCCACTTCACATGTGTATTGTATTTTTTTTCTTTCTCTCGAACACGTTTTTGCTATCTGGCCGTTATTTACCAGTTATTTCTATTCTATCACTGCAATTGTCTGTAGTTTCCGAATGTTGGGAACTTGTTGGCTGAATCAGCTTCCAAAATCAACTCCATACGTATCGCATCGTTACTCGGTACGAGAATAGACACGTGTTCACAAAACTGGGAGTATATCTAACGTAATTCACTCGGCTACAGAGTACGCATTTAGAAGGATTGAATTTCTGCTTACAGAATTTTTAACTTTAAAAAAAATCATTTCCCAATCAATACTAAACTGAAAGGAATACTAAATCACCAAAAATAAATATTACATAATTTCTCGTGCTGACTGCAAACATTCAATTGGAAGTGAAGCTCATATAAAATATTGCTCTCAGTGAACAATCAAAGGAAAGTGAAATATTTGAATCTGGCTTTCAGCTGATAACCTTATAGCAATAAACATTATCTTTTAAGCCGTAATGACAAGACCCACACAGACTGGGGCCGTTATCATGAAAGCTTTGTAACATTTTTGGGAGCCAAATGACTCTTTGAGCAAAATCGTTGCTTTAGACTGCCAGATTGTGAGTGCGATGAAGTTTGATCTAATAAAATTACATATTTAATATTTCTTAAAAGCATTAGACAAAACTGGATCGACATTATGACGCGCAATGTTATGTTACTAAAGATTTTTTTTAAATTACCCCTACTAATTTTTTTGAGTGTTGTCGAATGTACGGGGTCCATGCCATGTATTTTAAACATGTATCATTAGGGTGTCCCAAAATTGCATAATTTCTGGGAATGTGAAGCTCACCCTCCGAATGGTAGATTAGGATGTGGAGAACAAACTTTTGTATGGGGTCGACTAAAAAAATCATGTTTAGGGGTTCCGCGAGGGCGATCTTTGAAAAAAAGACCTCTTTCAAAATTCATTTCATTTTTCATTTTTTACGTGTAGTATTTATCCCAAAACAATTTAAAATATTTAAAATACATAACTTTTGTGAAAATTTGTGGACCCAGAATTTATTTAAAATCAAATATTTTGAAAGTAGAATTTTTTTCAAAGATCGCCCTCTAAACATGATTTTGGAGGGTGAGCCCCAGATTCCCAGCAATTATGCAATTTTGGGACACCCTTATGTATCATGTAAGTAATTCACATTTGTTTCCGAAATTTAACTAGTTGAAGTAAATAGATGCGATTTTTTATTTGGAAAACAAGGTGGAAAGGTCTATATAGAAGTGCGTCTACGTTAAAAATCTTCCGACATCAAAGTTTTACAGTCATTTATGAATAATTTTCACCTACTCACTCAACCCACTGTCAATCTTCATCGAACCCTAAAATTCTCTGCGATGTGTCACGAAACTTGTACCTTTTCTCTATAATTTTTTTTGCATTCGTTCATTGCCATTTCCTGTTATTTTGGTTTTTGGGATTTTAAACCGATTGGTTTATTCATCCCCATTGGTGGTATCGTTTCACGTATTTCTGTAAATTTTTTTTCTGGTATATTTTTTTTTATATATTTTTTTTTCTTGTTTTTTCTTCTTCTTTTTTTTAAGGAAAGGAGGGATTTTTTATAGTTTATGAAGGAGTTTTGATTTGTGGAGGAAGGATATAATTTTCTTTTCTTCTTCAGGACAGTTGTATAATGCTTGTCGGAGGTTTGGTGAGAGGGAACAGGATATTCTTAGGTTGTGGTATTGATGGAGTTAGGGGTAAGACAGGAATTGCAGATAGGGGGGTTATCTTTGGCCATTATGTATTCGTGGGTGAGCCGCGTGTGGCCGATGCGGAGTCGAGTTAAAGCTCTCTTTTCGGAAGTGCAGGATCTATCAATCCATCTCTGCGTCGTGTTTTTAATCTCTCGCAACTTCGAGCGATTGTTCGTAGCCCATTCGATGTCCCAGGCATCCAGTATCTGGTTTTTAATGGTACGAGTGGCGTCGGATTGCGGGATGGGAATAGTGGGGGGAGACTTTTTAGAACCGGCTGATGAAAGTCGATCGGCTGACTCGTTACCTGGAATGCCGGAGTGGCCCGGTATCCAGCAGAGTGTGATATTTTTACTGGGAGCTAAGTTAAAAATGGATTGAATCCAGGGGTGTTTTAGGTTGCCGGCTGCCAATGCAGAGAGCACACTGGCAGAGTCAGAAAAAATGAAGGTGTCTGTGGTAGATTTCTGAACGGCATCAAGCATGGCGTAGGCTTCGGAACAACCCACCCTACCATCGGCGGTTTTAGAGCCGTCGGTATAGATGTGTGGGGAGTTTGAGTACTTGTCTTCGACGAGTTGAAGAAAGTGTGGCAGGACGATTGCTGAGGCTTTGCCGGCTTTGATTACTTTGCCTAGGCTCAGATCTACTTTTGGATTTGTGTCGTTCCAATATTTAGTTGATGGACCGTTTCTTGTACAGATAGGGGGAAGGGGCATACCGATGAGCTTGAATAGTAGTGTGTTAGTTCTTTCAACTAGTGGGGTATCTCTGGAGCAACCGTTAGCGAGTGACCTTATAGCTTTCAGGGAAAGGTGTTTAGTGAGGAGATAGATAAAGGGTAGTTGACCACTTCCGGCCATCAGTGATGGGATTGGACTTGTTTTGAAGGCGGAGCTTATGATTCTGCCACAATCATTGTACAGTGGTTCCAGCTTTCTTACAACTTCATCTGTGGCTAGACTCACGATTCCGATCCCATGAAGGACTGAGGGGATAAGCCAGCCGTGGAGGAACCGGAAGAGAGAGTCACGATGGACTAGGCTGGTTTTGTTTGTCAGAATACGGAGGATATTGATTTTGTTGGCGGTATTTTTACGGATATTGTTCAGATGACATAGGAAATTAAGGCGGTCATCGATCCATACGCCTAGTAGGCGGGTGGAACGGGCCAGTGGGATGGTTTCGCTCGACATCGTGAGGGGTAGCAGTTTTTTTTTAAATTTTCTTCCTATTAGGGCCGAGGTGAAGAAGGGTTGACTTTTTGGAGGAGGATTGGAAGCCCATTTTGGGAGCCCAATCGGCGACCAGGTCCACCGCATGTTGGAGTCTTCTCCGGGCCATAATGGGGAAAGGGGAGATAGATAACAAGAGGATGTCGTCGGCGTATATTAGAGCTTTGATGTTGTCGGGTATTGTTTTGAATAGGGTGTTAATGGCCATTAGGAACAAGACCGGTGCTATGACCGAGCCTTGGGGAACGCCGCCCGGAACAGGCCGGATATGAGAGCGCACACCGTTTATAAGGACGTGGATGTATCTTTGGGACAGGAAATTTTTAATGTATTGGTACATTCGGCCGCCAATGTTCCACTTGACAATTTGGTTGAGAATAGCTGTGCGATCGACTCGATCGAAGGCCTTCGATAGGTCGAGTGAAAGAGCCTCGACGTGGTGTTTTTGATTTAGGGTGGTGGTCAGAATGGATTCGAGATCATCAAAGTAGTCATCTACTGATCTACCGGCGCGGAAGGCGAACTGTCGTGAGTCGAGGAGCTTTTGTTTATCCAGGATAGTATTAAGGTGTCGATTGACCATCCTCTGCATAATTTTGCCGGAGCAATCGAGGAGGGTAATGGGTCGGTAGCTATCTACAGAATGGGGGTTTTGTTGGGGTTTGAGTATCGGGATTACCAGGCCTATCTTCCAACTTTCGGGGAATTCTCCGTTTGACCAGATTTGGTTTAGTATTTTTAAAAATGTTTTTTTGGTCAGAAGGGAGAGGTTCTTGAGCAGGGGGTAACCTAAATCGTCAGGACCTGCAGAAAGTCCTTTGACTTTGGAAAGTGCAAACTCCAGTTCTTCGTAGGTGAATGGGCAGTTGTAATCCAGGTTATTGTGGTTTGATGTTGGGGGGAAATCGGTAGGTTGGTAAAGGGAAGAGGAAGAGACGGAGGAGAAATGATTGCAGAAGGAGTTGGCCAGGGTTAAGGGGTCATTGTTGTATTGGTTGTTTAGTAGAAGGTGATATGGATCTTTTCGAGAGTTGCCATTTAGGATTTTAATTTTGGACCAGAGTAGGCTGGCAGAGGTACTGGGGTGAATTTCACTAGTAAACTGTTGCCAGCAGGCTGCTTTGGCATTCCTTACTTCTCGTTTGGCTAGGGAGTTGGCAGATTTGTATTCATCAAGAACTATTGTTTTACTAGGGTGATCAGGGGGAAAACGTTTAAGAGCACGGAGTTTTTGACGACGTAGTTTAATAGCATCTCTGACCTCTGGACCCCACCATGGGACGGCATTTTTGCCGGGTTTACCGCTGGTTCGGGGGATGTGCTTCTCGGCAGATTCGATCAATATTTTGGAAAAGGACGGAATGCAGTTTGGTTGGTGTATGGAAAGTTGATTGTTTATTTCCAGTTGATATTCAAGCCAGTTGGCTTCTTTGTACTTCCATTTCGGCCTAGTTGCAACTTGTGGGGAGGGGTGTTGGATTTTGATGATTATGGGGAAATGATCACTTCCGTGGGTACCGTCGAGGACGAACCAGTGGAACTTAGGTCCGAGCTCCCAAGAGACGAGGGTGAGATCCAGGGTGGTCATTGCTCCAGTTTCTGGGTTAAGACGTGTTGGTTGGGAATTATTTAAAAAAGCAAGGTTGTGGATGGCAGCCAAATTTTCCAGGTATAAACCTTTTTAAGATGTGTGAGTATTTCCCCATGAGGTAGAGTGGGCATTGGGGTCCGTCATTATGATGAGGAGTTGGGGTAGTTGGGGAGCAGATTGTCAAGTTCCTCGGCAAATTCAGAGAAAGGCATTTGGGGGTGGATATACAAAGACACGACAGTCATGTCGAACGGGAAATTCAATCTGGCACAAACAACGTGCAAGTTAGATGTGACACTTATCATATTGTAGGGGATGTTATGTTTGATGGCTAGCCCCGCTCCTTGACGGGATCTAGGATCCGATGTTGTATGTAGGGTGTATCCTTTTATAAGGTTTTGGGGGACGTTTGTATTGTGGAGTATGTCTTGAACTGCCAGGACAACTGGGGAAAATTTGTTCAGTGAGAGTTGAATTTCGGGCAGTCGGCACGTTAGGCCGCGAGTATTCCATTGGATGGAGAAATTTAGAGATTTTTTGGGGGTAAGGGATCCTTTAGTTTTCTTACCATTAGAAGGTAAATTTTGAGTGGCAGTGGGGGGGTTGTTTGATGAGTCAAGAGAAGAGTCAGCCATTGAGAAATCAAAAGGGGAAATATTGTATCCAGATGGTAAGAGAAATAAATTGTAACTGTATGAACTTACCGATTCGGTTTAGGTGGATGGGGAGTGTTATCTTGGACTATTCCCGATTAGGAGAGCATATCAAAATAATAACTCAAACGTATCTCACCAAGATATTTACATCTGATTCAGTTATTATTAAGTACTCCAAATATTCGATTTTAAGTTTCTCTAATCTGAATCATATCTTATTCTGATTGACAAACTTGAATGGGGTTGAGCTCATATTCAATGATCAAGACTTTTTTCGGATTGTCCTAAAATAAAATGATTATATCTTATTTTGATATACGTACAACTTTTTCTGAAACACGGACATCGAAGTCAACGGCTCAAACCTTACATTAACGAGTTTCGCTCAACAGATTCATAAAATTGAATCAAATATTTGGGAAACCAAAAATGGGACATGGTTTTATCAAATAATGTAGTTTATTGACCTTCCACTAGAAAAATTTCTCGAAGCACTCATATCTTGATAAGTTATAATTTTGATATAATTTGTTCTGTCCAATATCAAACTTTGCTATCTGAACCAGATATAATCTTGATAGGAGCATATCAAAAACTGATATAATTTAGCTATGATCGTACAGATTTTTTGATATAATTTGAGATATTTTAACATCCTACGAGTACTGAATTATAACTCATTTAGATAGAAAAAAATAAGTATCAAAATATCTCATTTTGATATAATTTTGTTTTTCCCTCCTGATCGGGTTGGCTTCTTCTTCTTGGTTAGTGTTATCGTAGCGGTTGGGGGACTTTCGAGAGAACTATTCTGGCGGTTCCGCTTCGGGGTAGAGGTGATGTTTGGAGTGGGAGGTGTCATCGTCTGACGAGCAGTGTCGGGTTCCGAGTCATCGGATTCCTGGGTGGTGGTAGAGTTGTCGACGAGGGTGGATTCCATGTCGGCTTGTTTGTAGCTGGCAAGTTCTTTCATCAGCTGGGAAACAAGACCTTCGAGTTCGTGGATTTTCCGGTCTTTTTCTGCTTCGGTGTTGATGGCCTGCGACCGTCGAAGTACTTCCTCCTGGTTTGCCAAATGGTTCCGGAAAATTCTGGTTGCTTCTGATTGGGAGATGCCGCGATCCACTTTACGACGCCTTGGTCGGCAAGGAAGGCTGGAAGGTCTTCGTTCTTCATTCCTTCGACATGGTCCCAAGAAACCACGCATTGAACGAGGTTTAAGGTCGGATGATATTCGATGGTAATTGGTGTACCGTCGATCAGTTTTTCCAGCTTGAGTAGGGCATTAACTTGGGCAGGATTTCGGATTCTGAGAAGATAATTCTCACCACCAGTGCGAAACGATGTGGAATGAACTGTCAATTTGATGTCCGTGATATAGAACACTGACTAACGGTGGCGCGGAAGGAAATATTCACTGGTACTGAACTGGCTGGAGAACGAGAGAGAATCAAACACGTCTGTTCGGCACGGAAGTTGAAAATTAACTGCTGGTTATTTTGGTTGCTGTTTTTTAACCCATAAATACACCATTATACCTGTGCAGGCTGGCTAACCACCAGAGTTCAACCACCGCGCGAGGTCTCTCGTTGCAGCCTACCTGTTAGGCTGTCGTGTCACTACTGACGTAGATACCTAACCTGGCTGTGGGGGAATATGCTGATGCACCAATACATCCTTCCGTATTCCACACAATACCGTCAACTGGGGCAACGTGCAGCAGTTTTCAACTTCAATGCCTTTCAAAACTTAATGTCCACAGCAGAGATGTTAAAATCGCGAGTCTACATACTCGCACTTTGCCCTTCTTTGCAGAACGATTTCATATTTTCTTTTTCATAAGTTTGCAACTTTTAGAGATACGGAGCATTGAAAATGTGCAATTGTTAAACGTAATTACACAAAAAAGTACCATTTAATGTCAAGATAGAAACTTGACACCTTCAATGAAGTTGTGAAGTTTTACGTTTGGTACAACTCTCTCATATAAAGTGAGACTCGAAAGTCGCTTTGAAAAAAGTTAAACGAAAATTTAGTTTTTTGAGGTCAGTTTTTGGAAAAATGTCTATATCTCTGTTGTTTGAAAAGATTGAGCTTTGAAATTTTTTACAAAGATTTTCAAAATTGTATTGTCTACAAGTTTTCTGAGGACACTATTTTGATTGGATGACAAACTCAAAAAATAAAAAAAATATCTCACTTTTAGGTGGATCGATCAGAAAAAAAATAGTGGCAAAACATGCGCAATTGAAAATAATGAAACATTGTGCAATATATCATTTAGCTATTTTGACATCTAAGGCATCAAAAAGCCCATGATCACGTTTTTTGAGTTTTAAAACACTGTGCGCTGATTCCAGATATTTATTTAGTTTTTTTATATCAACTCGTGTTTTCGGGACAGCCTTTGAAAAGAGGTAAAAATTTATTGGATTTGTGCACTCTCTGGGAAAACTGTAGAACATGACAAATATTTTTAAAATAAAGATTTCTGTTCAATGATTTACTTTCCCCAAGACCGCGAGTAATTTTGACTTCTGAGATTGAAGTGTTCTTTTTGTTAATTTTTCCCGAATCTGCAGAATACGGGATTTTTGATGAAATTCAAACTATATTAAATCGTTGATGTGTTTGTTAGTTTACCAGGATATGAAAAAAAAATCTGTAAACAAAATCGCTCGACAAGTGAGCAAATAAATAAAGAAAAAAAAATCGAGGGTGGCTATGAAAAAAAAAATTAATTTAAGAGGAAAAATAGCGAAAATAGCTTCGTAGTGAGTCACGTTACGTTACGTCACGTGAACTCTGCTGTCGCTAAAAGAGCGTCAGTCCAGCACACAAAAGTCCCTAGATGAACTTCGTGAATGGCTAGGTGCCTGCCGGTGGTTCATTCAAATACAAAGTATTCTGCTTTGTCACGGGGCTAACCACATTCCGAGGCACGTTCTCGACGTTTGACATTAATGAAATAAATACCTACGGGTAAGAGAAACCCAACTTGGCACATGCGATGCACGTTTCCTGTCGGGGTGGATCCTTCCGTTAGCAACAAATCGTTGCAACGACTTTCGTTTACGAAACAACACGTGCTGGCTCGTATTGAGGCACAGGAATAAGCTTTTGGGGGGAAAATGAGTTTCATAGTTTCTTTTCTATTGGGAAATTGAGCTGTAAGTTTTCTTTTCCATTTGTTCAATGTCTATTTTTAAAACAAGCCTCATAATTAAAACAGACTCAACCATTTCTGGTTTGCTATAATTGAACTCTTTGCTTTATACTCTTTTAGGAAAATTGTTCATGTACCTGCCGGAATAGAATTATGGTTTGATTTAAAGGTTTTGTTCGCCGTCATAGTAGATTTATCATATTTGCCAATATGTATCTAAATAGGCAATTCCATTATTTTAATAATAAATAGGAATGTTTTAATGTAAATATGATAATCGATCCTACATTATACCATATTTGCACGTGGATCTCCATGCTTGGTTTTACATTTCAGAATCGTGCTACGGTAGGAGCTACATCGAAAAAAGTACCTGGCATTTTCGTGGCGATTGAACGTGCTAAACTCATAGTGGCATCACAATAATAATCACATCCCGATCACATCATTATCCCTTAGGAAAAATACACATCACAACAATGGCGAAATTGTTCAACTAAAATTTGTCCTGACTGATTATAATTGAGCTCCGAAGCCGGTTGCTTGCCACTTGGGAACTTATTCCACAGCTTAAAGTGGCTCTACTCTGAGTAATCTGTTGAGATTAGATAGAATCGCACATCATACTGCAAGCCGCAGTGAAACACTTACTGAAAACCTGCATTAAATGACACGTGATCGTTCCGTGACGACTGAGATGAGATTGCAGTCTGCCGACATGTTTTAATAGTTTATTGACGCTTTAGCATCAGATTTCTTTTGGGTTCAATCTACGAGTTACCGTCAAACGAGGCATCATGCAACAGCCGGGTTTGATGCAACATTTGTATACCACAAGACTTATTCAATTTTTATTTTAATATAATTTAATGAAGTTATCATTTAAAGATGATGACATTATTTCTCACATCGTGAGATAGTTTTTTTTTAAGTTTATGAACAAATTTTCACATTTTCCGATAAATATTTTTATAATTCAGTTACCAGTCTGGGCTAAAATGCATCAAAATGCAAATCAAAGATTCACCTTTTGAAACGCTTTTCTATATATGCTGAAATATGATTTCAGCTAGTAGATTATCTTTGTGTATTTTTTACCCCTAAATGTATGCATTAGACTGCCCCAAATTTGTATGGGAAATTTCAAGCTTGTGAAATGTTATGAGCTGCAGGCTTAAATTGATCCTAGGCCTAGTACAAGGTCTCATGCCAAATTTGGAACAGACCGGATCACGGGAAAGGGTCGCTCAACGACCCTAAAGTTTGTATGGGATTTCGAAACATTTTGTTCGGGAAGATCATGATAATCCAGTTTTTCATGAATAACTTTGGTCCCCTTCGGCCGATTTCTTTTGAAAACGGGTTTTCTCAGAGTCTAAACTATGACAAATATTTCTTCCGAACACTGCATTTCAATTCGACTTATGATAAAAAAGTTAGGCTGGAACAAATATTAATTTCTTCTTTTGTCACCCCCCCCCTTCGAAATTTCCAAAATTCCGAAGGGGGGAATAATTAAAGTTTGAAGTACTTTAAGTAAATTTCAAATAAAAATTCATATATTCGAAAGATTACAAGACCAAGAACCAAATTTTGGAAGATGGAAGTTAATTCACATTTTGTATTATTGATTTTAATGAATTTTTCGATAAAAAATATAGTTGATTCATAGGTTTTATGCAATAATATAGTATGCAATTTGGTTGCATACAAGCTTTTGTGTAATTTATTCCAATTTATTTGTTTTTCGCATTATTTTTTATTGTCCCCCCCCTCGCGATGTTCCAACTCCGAGTGACAAAAGAAGGATTTGAAATTTGTTCCGGCCTTATTAAGCTTCAAAAATGGGTTAACTTTGTTCAGGGTGATATTTATCACTGTTAATGCTGCGTCAAAATGTTCGAAGCAGTGTTTCTCATTAATAGTGATGAATACCACCCTTAAAAAAGATAGCTAAAGGGGACTGTGATATTCACGGTTTATACTTAACGACGGTTCTCTCCAGACTGAGCTCTGCTCTCGTTGCTGCTCGCTATTTATAGTTTCTTGTACTCTTAGCGCATTCATCTGACAACGTGGGTGTTTCATTCTATTCAGGATGCCACATCCTCCCTTTGATCAAGAATAGATTTTATGAAATAATTCACAATAATCTGATAAAAATAATCAATATAATAATTCCAAACAAAGGTGCTATTTTAGTTTGTTCTTTCTTTTCCTATTTCTTTCTCTTGATCACATCACCTCCAGTTCCATATCTTTTCTTTTGTCTAATTTTTTTTTAACGTTTATTCTATTCACGAAGTTTTATTTTTTTCATTTTATTCATCCTCCTATGGGTCACAATTTTTGTGCCTATTTTTGCAGTTTGATCTCTCTATTTTTTATTGGTTATAATGCTAACCAACAGCTTTTTCTTGGGTTTAACATTTCATCGCCTCCCATTTTCAATAATTTTTTTCGCCTGGCCATTAGCTTTTAGTCGACTCAGGACGTTTCCAATTCGTTTTTTGAGTTTCTCTTGCACCTTGGGCTTAACCCGACTGCAATTATCATCAAACAATAACACTGTCCTGGGCTTAACTCGACTAGTGGTTTGTCTCCTTTTTGCGTCATGGGCTTAACCCGACTGCATCAATTTGAAAATAATAACACTGCCCTGAGCTTGACTCGACTAGTGTTGTTCTTTGCGCCTTGGGCCTAACCCGACTGCAATAATTTCAAACTATATAAAAATACACTGCCTTGAGCTAAACTCGACTAGTGTTTTGCATCAATGCTATTTGTGATCCACGTATACTCGCACTCCATAAACAGACAGTGGGCTCCGTTGAGCCTTTTCTTTACTACTCCATGCATCTTAGACAACTTAGTTCAGAAAATCCAACGCCTTTAACGCCGCTCACATTCGGGAATCAACACAACTTTTATCCAACACGCCTCGCACGCTTTGAGAATCGAAATATGCCTCCTGGCTTACACACCATCCTGGGAACTGAAAAACAATATCGCCATAGACCCTGGCACAATGTTCTAGCACCGCCTCTCTTTCTCTGACCAACACCATACTAAACTCTTTCAAGAAGAGAGGCAACCCTCGACTCCTGCCAAGGTCGCCAATGTGATATTCACGGTTTATACTTAACGACGGTTCTCTCCAGACTGAGCTCTGCTCTCGTTGCTGCTCGCTATTTATAGTTTCTTGTACTCTTAGCGCATTCATCTGACAACGTGGGTTTTCCATTCTATTCAGGATGCCACAGGGACCAAAGTTATTCATGAAAAACTGGATTTTCATGTTCCTCCTGAACAAAACCTCTCAAATTCCCATGCAAATTTAGGCTCGTTGAGCGACCCCTTCCCGTGATCCGATCTGGACCAAATTTGGCATGAGACCTTGTACTAGGTCTAGGATCAATTTAAGCCTGCAGCGCATAACTTTTTCAAACGTCGGGTTATTTGGGGCAATCTAAAATAGGGTTACCATATCCCGCGACACCAAAAAGAGTACATTGAGATCATTTATCCAAAAGCCAGGAGAAACGTTGAACAGTAGAACCCCGTTCAGCCAAACTCCAGTTTTCTGAGCTCCCGCGTTATCCCAGCCATCAGGTTGACCCAAGATCCTAATATTTATCGAGCTTTGCGCCCGGATGGTATGCAAAAAAAAATGTACAGTAGAACCCCGTTTACCCGAGATAATGCGGAGAGGGTCCACCTAGGATAAGTGAAATCTCGGATTAAACGAAATACATGGACAAACCCTATCCTTTTGCTCTGGTTTTGCATATCATTCAGGCCCATAGATCGGTTCTTAAATAAATGGATATTTTTTTCTATTTACCCGACGTTTCTGGCAAATTTTAGATTTTTAACTTGCCAAAAATTTCAATTTAATACCGTTTTTCAGGAATTTCCTCAAGATTTAATTCCTCAACAATATATCGCGATGATAAAACAAATTTTTACAAGGATTTTGTATGAAAATAGTAGCTCGGATAAGCAGGGTTCTACTGTTCATATTTCGTGCTATCTGAGGCACCTGGATATTTCAATTCAATCAAAAACTGTTAGTGTCTTGAAAGTTACGAGACTTACATGACAATTATAATTTATTTTTTTTAATATTCTTGTACAATATCTAAATTTGTGCATATTGATTACTTTTTGCATACTCAAAGGCGCTGTTCGCGCTCACTGTTCATAACGACTAAAAATACATGATTATGAGAACAAAACATTGAAGTAATTTGCTGTATTTCTTTCGTAGTTTTTGCATAAGATGTAAAACAACTTCATAAAATGGAAGATATACGTTGGTTTTTTTCTGATCAAATAACTTTCAACAAAAAAAAGAGTACATTTGGTAAAATTTCACAAAAAAAAGAGTACGCCCATTTTTCGATCGAAAAAGAGTACATGTACTCTTGAAAGAGTACGTATGGTAACCCTAATCTAGAATGCATCCTTATGCTTTTTCTTTAGCAACCTTTTTGACATTCAAAATGTAAGATTTAATTCGTACAATACCTAAAATTACTGCAATTGGTGCTTTATGCATTATGACATCACAAATATATCATAAACTATAAATGTCAAACGTTTTTATTTGATTTTTCATTAAAAATAAAGTTTGTTGCAACTCACCGTCAACTGGGGCAACATGTAACAATTTTCAACTTCAATGGCTTCTAAAAAACTTATGTTCGCAGTTAATCCTACCCCTTATGCATCAAAAGTTTTAAGGATGACGGGACGTCAAATTGGCGTAGTTAAAAAAAATTATCGGTTACTTTAGTTATTTTTAATTTTTTTAAAACATACGATTTTCAATCTCCATAGAAAATGGGGTAACTTGCAACAA
Organism: Uranotaenia lowii; assembly: GCF_029784155.1. Classification (NCBI taxonomy): domain Eukaryota; kingdom Metazoa; phylum Arthropoda; class Insecta; order Diptera; family Culicidae; genus Uranotaenia; species Uranotaenia lowii. Next base: position 167,481,297 of record NC_073691.1, on the reverse strand, counting down.
ACTTTGTTTTTAATGAAAAATCTAATGAACACGTATGAAAATTTATAGTTTTTAATATATTTACAATGCCTTAAAGACCGTTACGCATGAAAGTACCAATTGCAGTAATTTTTTGGGCTGTAAAAATCTATTTTCAATTTTTTTCTGAAAATAAGGATGCTGCATACATTTAAAGGTTTAATAATACTACGAAAAATTCTACAAGTTGAAATCATAAAAATAAATGTTTGGATGGGTGAAATTTCCATGTTTACAAACGCGTGATGTAAAACATTAATATTCCAGCACATGGAAACCAGATTTACAAGGTGTTTCTTTGATTTGCATTTTGTTGCATTTTACCCCAGACACCTAACTGAATTATAAAAATATTTATTAAAAATATTGAGTGATTGTTTGAAAAACATTTTTACACCAACAGTGTTGGTATAGCGTGAGGAAACCAGTAGAAAGTTTGTTGGTAATATCATCGAGCCAATCTGTCATACTGGGTAAAGTTTTATACGGCATCGAAAAACGTTAAAATTTGTACATTTAATGCTCGATTTTCCAAATCTATATATATAAAAATGAATGTTTGTCTGTCTGTCTGTTCCCTATAGACTCGGAAACTACTGAACCGATCATCGTCAAAATTGGCATCTGAGGGTTTTTGAGGCCAGGGATGGTTTCTGTAATAGTCAAAACTCCATCCGACTTAAGGGAGGGGGGGCTTCCATACAAAATTTGTAGTTTTTCGGAACAAATTAAAGTCATGACATCCATTTTCTCGAGATTTTTTCTTCCTTTGGGCGGTTTGTTTTTCGTCTCCAAGGTCGAGGCGTCGAGCCAACGTCGCAAAAGGATAGTAACCCAGGCATAGCATACTGATCAGTGGGAATATTTTGGCGCGTATTTCTCAACCAAGAATATTTTCAATGCGAGGGGTGGCGTTATGAAGCCTTGATGTGATTTTTTTTCTACTTTATTTCCAGCTCATTTGTACAGCACATGGTTATAAATGACGCCTAGATGAGACCCAGATTGACATTTCATCGATCGAATAAAACATATAAATTTTTTTGCCAAAAGCTGAAATTGAAAAGTCATGGCATCCATTTTTAGAGATTTTCTTTTATTTGAGGGGTTTGTTTTTCGTCTCTATGGTCAAGCAAACGTCGTTGCAAGGGGATAGTAACTAAAGCATACTGTTTATTGATCGCTGGAAAAATTTTACAATCAGGCGTCTGTTTCTCAACCAAGTACCTATGTTTCTTATGCACGTGGGGGCGATATGCAACCTAGACGTGGTAATAAATGACGCCTAGATGTGACACGGATTGGTATTTTATCAATCGAATCATAACCAATTGAAAGATTCGCAAAAATACTTCCATATTTAGTTCGCGTTAATGTAGGTAGCATTCGACTTTTCATTCAAGAAACATTAGAACATGTTCAAACGTTTAACTTTTTCTGTTAATAAAAATTATGTTTTCTTCTAGAAATGGTTTCTTCGGCCTAAATACACAACTGAAACGAATTTAGAAATGAAACTGGGAGCTTTTTATTTTAAATAATTCTAAACAAACTATAGAACTTTTTTATTACATACCAATTCAAGTACGCACTTAACATGAAAAGTGTTTTTGTGTTACATGGCTGCATAAAAGAGACTTTTGATTCGCTTCTTTTTTGAAAAGCGAGACTTTAGAACTGATTTTTAACTGGACGCAACATTTTTATAAGAAATTTTCAACTTACACGGTGGGGCAAGGGCAAACGTCGAACTTTTAAGAAATTCATCTTCAAAATGATTCAATATGTTGGGAAGACCAGAAGGAGTATTCTTAAATGTCTTTGTAAATGACCTTCGTCTTTCCCTTTGAACGACATTCGTTAAAAATGGAATAAAAACATAAATTTATACTGCAGGAATACTGCAGATATATCAGGGAAACTTGATAGACCAAAAACAGGAATACGTATTAAATCCATTTTAAAGCCATTACTCTGACGCATTTGAAAATAAGCTTTGCATTGACACTTTCCCAAATATACGGGACAAATGTAAACTTAATATATTTTTTTTGCCAGCATGTTTGAATATTTGACTATCTGCATTTGATATTTTTTTGAATATTTATATTTTTTGCCGTAGTAAATTTAAAAAAAAAAGAAATTTGCACTGTATTTAATACATAACTAATTTAAAATATTTTTCATTACCATGATAAGTGCTGTTTTGGAAAACTTCAAGCTATAATGTCTCAAGTCCACGAGTTTGGAATATGGCAAAACATTTTTTTAAATTAATTTTGGCGCGAAAAGGATAGATATTCAAACTGCTTCGTAGGCGAGGATGGTGAAAAAAGCTGTTTGAAAATGGTTATTAAAAATCCTTTTCATCGTTTATTTTCAAATTTGTATAGCTTATATTTTTAACTCCCAAAAATACCCCAAATGCTCTCTAAAATCTAAATTTGAATAAATTTTTACCAATTTCACTTATTTTCGGAAGGTGTAGCAAAGAACAACGGGTCAGCTAGTAACTAAATATAAAAATGAATTTCTGTCTGTCTGTCTGTCTGTCTGTCTGTCTGTTCCCTATAGACTCGAAAACTACTGATCCGATTTGCGTGAAACTTGGCAGGTGGGGGTATTGGAGGCAGGGGAAGGTTCCTATTATGGTTTGAGACCCCTCCCTTTCTCATGAAGGGGGGGAAGGGCCTCCCAAACAAAAGACAATTTTTTGCATAACTCGAGAACGCATCAAGCAAATGGTATCAAATTTGGCATGAGGTGGTATTTGGGAACGAGGAATATTTCTATGAATATCAGGTACCCCTCCCTCCTCTCAATGGGGTGATAGGAAGGGGGGGGAGGGGGGTAACCTTACAATTTTTCATATTATTCGAAAACTAATCAAGATATTGGAACCAAATTTGGCACGGGAAGGTATTTGGATACGAAAAATATTTCTATGATTATTTGAGACCCCACCCTCTTTTCAGTAGGGAGATATAAAGGGGGGAGGGGGCCTCTTTTAAAATTTTTTACATAACTCAGAAACTAATTAAGCAAAAGGAACCAAATTTGGCCTGGGTGGGTATTTGGGAACGTGACATGTTCTAATGATTGTTTGAGACCCCTTCCTTCTTCCAGCGGGGAGAGAAAAGAGGGGAGGGAGGAGTTTCATAAAATTTTTACTGCATAACTCAAGAACTATAATAGCAAATGGAACCAAATGTGGCATGGTTTGAGTACGAGAAATGCTTCTATGAATATTTGGTACCCCTCACTCCTTCAAAGAGGTGGATGGAAAGGGGAGGAGAGTTCTCCTTCACAATTTTCAGCATAACTGGAGAGCTGATCGAGCAAATTGAACCATATTTGACATGTGAGGGTATTTAGATACGAAAAATGTTTCTATTATAAATTGAAGCCCCACCTTTTTTCAGCGGAAAGATAAATTTGGCATCAAAAAGTATATGAGTACGAAAAATACTTCATGAATATTAAGCTCTCCCCTCCATTCAACGGGGAGAACGGAAGAAGGGATGTTACTTCCTTTCAAGTTTATGCATAACTCAAGAATTTACTACGCAAATAAAACCAAATTTGGTATGGGATGGTATATCAATACGAGAAATTTTTCTATGTTAAACAATTCCTTTCTCGCAGTGGGATGATAGAATTGGGAATATAGGAAGGGAAGAGGAAAGCTTACATTTAACTTTTTTTTTACAAAATCCGAGAAAAGGACAAAAAATAACATGGAAAATCATTTTGGTATGATTCTATGATTATCTGACACACCATCCTTCTTTCTGTGAGTAGGTACATAGGAGGAGGGAAGTGAGCCTAATACAATTTTGTTAGCATAAGTTCTCAATTTATGCTAACGAAGCCAACAAATGGAAACAAATATGGCATGGAATGGTATTTGGTTACGAGATATATTTCTATGATTGTTATAGACGCTTATGCTTTATAGTGTAGAGAGGGGAAGAAAGGAGGGGGCTCCATATAAAATTTGTTGTAAAGCTTAAAAACTTATCAACCAATGGAACTATATTTGATATAAGAGGATTTTAGGGAACGATAAAAATGGGTATGATTATTAAAGATCACGACCTCCATTCAGCAGGGGGTGAAAGGAAGGACAGGAGGGCTCTCTTATCAGTTTTTTTTTGATTAAATCTAGAACATATCAAGCGAAATCAACCATATTTTATAAGTTAGATTCATTGCATAAAATTAATTTGAGACCCTCCTTTTTTAGAGCGGATTAAAATTATCAGATCTTTAACACAAATTTATAGATCAAGATTCAGAATATAATTTTAAGTTATCATTGTGTTGCAATTCGAAACTCCAAAGGCAGCTCTAATTTATAGCGATTGCTTATGAATGATGTTATAATTTGATTTAAAATTATGCCAACAAAACAATAAAAATTTGAATAATATCTGAAAATATCATTTGATTTTGAAAGGTGTAGCAACGCACACCGGGTCAGCTAGTTTTATATAAAAATAAAAAACTTTAAAAAACTAGCTTAAGATGCGAGAAAATATGTCATCATCATTTTGTAATCATTAAAAGATAAATTTATCACAATGCATTAAATTAAAAATTGATTCAGTGTGATGTTATATAAATGTTGCATTTAACCCCGCCGTTGCATGATGCCCCGTTTGACGGTTCTCAAAGGACACGATGGCTTGGTACCAATCCAACAAAGTCCAGATCGTACCGAAGGAGATAAATCCGTCCAATTGTCCACCAGCGAGACCGATTGAAACTTTTTTGCCCTTACCAAATCTTATTTGAGAAGCCTGCAGATTCTATCGAAAACTTAGCAAAAGTCTCGAAAAAAGTGGTGAAATTCATTGCAAATCAGTTTATGCTGAAACTAATGAGCAATTTTCGATCAAAAACTCGACCACTGGCCTACGATTGACTGGAATCTGATTTTTATTGATTGATTGTAGAAGGAAACTTTTAAAAACATTCACGTAAAAAAATGGATTTGCTGGATTGTGATAAAACAGTTAATTTTAAATCGTGCTTGGATATAATGGGACACCCTATAAGTGAATCTTAAAAACGTAAAATTTCTTTTTTTTAGGTGAAACATGAAAGGTACATGAAAAAAGGTAAAATTTACCTCGAAATAGAGGTGGAAAAAAATTACCCTAGTAGATCGGAAATTTTTACCTTTTTTTTAATTTCGGTATATTATTCGATACACTCTAGGCGGATACAACCCAAAAAGTTGTAATGCCGCAAAATCGGATGAAACTGGCTCCCGACAAAAATAATTTTGGAGGGGTTTTCCCAAACTTGAGAATCGAGCTCTTTCTCACACCCCAAAATCGAGAATGCCATTTGGAGAGGAAAACGATGTATTTTTACTGGACAAATATTTAAAAGGGAAAAAGAATAAGAAATTTGTAAAAAATATTTATTTTGATAATTTTTATTCAATTTTTCCATTGCCATTATGAAAATATAAAAATAAAATTTGGCTTCATCTTTGGCTCTTTTTTTCAATCATCACTATGCATGCAGCTTCCGGATCAGAAAAATATCCTTGTCTCTGCACGGGACTGCTGATGTTAGGTGCCATAGAATTTTCGGTTCCGGAAGGATACTTCCTCATAAACCCAAATGATTCCATTCTTGAGTTGTTCTAGCTTTTGGGCGCTCGCTGGTCACTCGCCGCGTATTGTAAAAATCGCTTATGCCCGGGGGAACAACACCATCCTTGTTGGTCAATAGAACAACAAACGGATATCCTTGAGACTCACCAGCTGCTAGGTTTGCCCGGAAGAACGTCAGCTTCGAGTCGTTTTCCGTGTTGTGCAGAATTCTTCCCAACTCCATGGTCGAACAAGTATAAAAATTCTGAAAAAAATATTAAATTTATATAAATTAACTTTAATTTATGACACGGATTAAAATTTCCCAACCTGATTCTCTGGCAAACAACAACACCACATGAAGCAAATTACCAAGAAACGATAATTTCAATTTTTGGGGCGCCAAGTTCAAGCTATGAACTTCATTTTGGACACCCCAAAATCAAGAAAGCTAACTGAACTTTGTTTTGATGCATTGGCGTTCTTAATTTTGGGTTGTTTATGTTCTGTGTGTAGCATTTTAGATGGAAGATTCAAATAAATTTTTTTCTTCTATCGAATACATTTTTGCCGTTGAAATTAGCAAGGGGACTTTATTTTTCAACTGCACAACTTTTCAAGATTTAAAAAAAAATACTTTTTTTAAACAATTGGACCTGGAAGAATAAATTATTTTGAAAAAAAAAATAAATACATTTTATTGTCAAATTATTCGTTAGAAATGTATGTATGTATGTATGTTTGAAAACCCACTAGTGGCTGATAGGCCTTTCGACCCGAGGCGGTACGGGAAGTCATATTCAAATATTTTCCATGCTTAACTCATCAACAATAATTGCAGCACAACCAAGGGGTCCGTTACCACTGGCTTGGGACAGGTTTGACTCATCTTCCTCCCTTCAAACTGTTCGAAATAAATGAAGAATCTTGAAAAGGTACCTAAGTAACCTACTCATGATTCTAGATTTGACGAGATAGTCCGGCTGGCTTGAACCCACAATCCATTGTATATCAGTCTTCCGATCGTTCGATGTCCTGTCCAACCCCCCGCTGAACCCCATAATAGAGGTAAGCTATTTTGAACATATGAAAAAAAATAGTACAGTCCCCCCACAATCATTAGTCACTTAACGTGTCCCTCCACCACAAAATGTTCGTTTATTCGGGTGTTAGTAGACCAAATATCAAGCATTGCATGAATTTCAGTCATTTAATGCTTCCTCATTGAGTTCAAATATGTTTTTCATTAAAATCTTGTTTAAAAATAACATAATTTACCGAAACAGTCAACGTTTTTCAAAACCACAATTATGGGTCAATATTGAAGACCGTAACAATTATTAGTCAAATTGCTCACAATTAATAGTCACATAGAAGTCCATGGCAACACCCGAAAATCAACATGGAAATCATCATGTTTCTGGCAAACATTCAGGGGCATTCTTTGATAGTATAAATTCCAGGGGCATTTGGGTAGAGCTATAGCAACCAAGAAATGTTTTGCTTTGCTAGCAAAAAAGTGACCCATGATTGTGTGAAATTTGGTAGATGCTGTAACAATTATGGGTCAATTTTATTTTGCAAATATTATTTAAATTTCGCATTTTATTCGCTCTGTTTCATTCGTAAAATGTTTACTCGTCCTTTGTGCTTATATGAGACCTATTTATTTTGTTGGAATTTTTAAAATACCCGCATAAGGGGCTTAACGGTTCAAGATGTCAACCTTATAACATTGGAAATTTGTGCGATAGTTCAACAGGTAATAGTTAACGTATGACAAAAACTATTCAACAGCAATTTTCTGTTATCAAGCGCACACATAATATTTTTAATGCATTTTGATGATACTATCGATAAATTAAAAAAATATAATATGAAATAATTTCATTCAGTTCAGCAGCAATCAGCTGTTCAAATGCTCGGTGACTAATGATTGTGTGGGACCCATGATTGTGGGGGGACTGTTACACTTTTTACATCTTAAGAAAAAGAAGCATTTGAAAAGGATACTTGTCTTTACACAATATAATTTTCCGAGAATATTTAAAAAACAGGAATGGGCAATACTGCAGCCAAATCCGTAAGTTGCCAACAATCGCTCTTCTTGCACTTACCGGGGGTTGACCAAAGTGTGAGAGGGTTTGAGACAACGGCTAGTGACCAACAAAACCCACCTCGCGAGCAACAGCAATCGCTCAGTACCATTTGGGACCCTTAAATGTTCCACGAGGTCCGAAATTGAAGTAAATTGAATAATAAACTGACCTGTTGCAAAACGTTGATTTTACTTCCCCAGCATTGCTGATACTGATTGCATTGGTTGCAGAGGACACTACTGGTTGCTGTTGACGTCGTGGTAATCGTTCCGGGCGTTCTTGAAAACACACTGAGAATCTCTAACATCTGAACAAATTTTCAGCACAAATGACAATAAAAAATGATTTTTTCTCCAGGAGTTAAAATTGGCAGCAAAAAAAATTACACCCGTCGTCCACGGCCGCAGCCTACTCCTCTCTCAAATTATTCGTTAGAAATGTAATTAAAAAACCATACCATTTATAATTTTCATATTATCCTATAGGTAAATAATAAAAGAAGTCATGAAGCATAGAAAAAACTTGCCCAAGATACCCTACCCTCCCCTACCAATAACGGCAATTCATCATTAAACTAGTCATCGAGCCCTCTAGTTCCTTTAATCTTTAAGGTTCCCGAATATTAAAATCACAACACTACATTAAGATAGAAGATAGGATCTTTCTCAACCACGTCGAATTTCTCGACTGGCACTGGCATTTCCCCCCGTTGTATTCCACGTGACTTCTTTGCTCCACACAAACCCATGGCCAAACAGCATTATTATATTATTAGTTGCGATTATCGAGACGGGGCGCGAGCATCTCGTGTAGTCAAATGAGTTCACTCACATGTTCTAGCACAAGGTTCACATGGTGGACAATGCAATAAGCTGCATTATCAGGCAATATCTAAGCTACAATGTGTTGAGTGAGCTCCGTTTTCGACTGGTTCGCCCAGCCCGATGACAGTGACAGTAGAAAACAAAACAGGGGAATGATAAGCATGGCCGGGTGTAGGTGGAGCTGGCGTTGTTGTGCGATGAAAATCATGTGCAGAATATGTGATCCAGGTCTAAGTCCGGTCAGCCGCCCCTAACTATACCGATCACGTTATTTTCCACACGGCTGGCATTCCGACAAACAAATGCTCTGGCGCGACGCAAATGACGGAAACACACTATGCTTCACCCTCCAGTCCTCCCTTCTGTTCCCTCTCGTTGATGAATTATACCTATGTATATGAAAACTGTGAAGTGTTTGTTTTTGAACAACTGAGACTGGTCGCGGGCTTTTGTTTCCAGTGCGCTGTGTCTAATCAAATTTTTACTTTTTTTTTCAATTCGACGTAACGTATAACCATACCTTATACCTACTTTGTATATTTTTGAAATAATATGTTGCTGGTACATATACTCAGTGGGAACCTGATAAGCTTACGAGATAGTGTAGGTATCCCGACAAAAATGATTACATAAACATCGCGCTAGATTGTAGACACCACTTTTGTAAAGCGGGCCACATTTGTGATTTGCACATGAAATTCGATGAAATTCTGTCGCTGTGAATACGATTTGCATCGTCTAAAGGGTGATACGGTCAAAATTTGGTCAATATCAACTTGACGTATTTCTTTCAATTTTGCATTTGAAAAACCTGAACACCCCTCATTTTGAAGGTGTGTGTGTGTGTGTAGAATGTTGCTCCTATTTTGATTTTGGAATTCACTCTTCAGTTGTCAAAATGCCGTCCAAGGAAGAAGAGCAGCGTATCAAAATTTTGCTCGCGCATCGCGAAAATCCAAACTACTCGCACGCAAAGCTGGCAAAATCGCTTAAAAATAGCCAAATCAACCGTTACAAATGTAATTAAAGTGTTTGGGGAACGTTTGTCAGCCAGAAAGTCTGGATCGGGGGAAAATGGAAAACCGGAAGCCGCTGAGACGACAAAGAGAGTTGCCGGTAGTTTCAAGCGAAATCCTAACCTCTCTCTCCGAGATGCCGCAAATAAGCTGGGTGTATCGTCTACAACCGTGCATCGAGCCAAAAAACGAGCCGGACTATCGACTTACAAGAAGGTAGTGACTCCAAATCGGGATGATAAACAAAATACGACGGCCAAAGCGCGATACCGGAGGCTGTACACGACGAAGCTGACGAAGTTTGACTGCGTGGTAATGGACGACGAAACCTACGTCAAAGCCGACTACAAGCAGCTTCCGGGACAGGAGTTTTATACGGCAAAAGGGAGGGGAAAGGTAGCAGATATTTTTAAGCACATGAAACTGTCAAAGTTCGCGAAGAAATATCTGGTTTGGCAAGCCATCTGTACCTGTGGCTTGAAAAGCAGCATTTTCATAGCTTCCGGGACTGTCAACCAAGAAATTTACGTGAAAGAATGTTTGAATAAACGTCTGCTGCCTTTCCTGAAGAAACACGGTTGTCCGTACTGTTTTAACCGGATTTGGCATCTTGCCATTACGGTAAAAAGGCCATGGAGTGGTACGCCGCCAACAACGTACAGGTGGTTCCCAAGGACAAGAACCCTCCCAACACGCCAGAGCTCCACCCAATTGAGAAATACTGGCTTTCTGCGGCGAAGAAGGTGGACAAGGTGGCTGTACAAAATCTGATGGCAGGGGTTAAGCGTAAGGCCCGGCAATTCGGATTTGGAAAAACGGAAGCCGTACTGAATATTTTTCCTGAATTTTATACTAATTAAACTTGAAAAAGAAATTTAATTTGATTTTTTAAATAAATGATTTCACCGATTTACACGCGTTTTCCCTTGATCAAATTTTGACCATATCACCTGTTTGATTCACTGTTTAAATGATCGCGCAAACGGTTTGAGTAAAATCGGTCGGGATCGAAATATTTTGTACAAATCACCCTATGTGGCATGATGTATGTTGCTGTTTGTACAAACTTCAGGCCATTTGCTCAGCTCCAGCCGGGGGGGGGGGGGGGGGGGGGGTGGGAGGTGGGTGGTTTTGTTGTTGTTGCTGTTACTGTTTTCGATAGCAATCGTTTGTGTTTGCGTGAAATGTGTTTGTATCGTTTTTGGGCGAGCATAGAATCATTCAATCGTCGTGGAATCATCAAATTTGCACAAGCCATTTGTGTGATCTATAGCCCGCTTTTGATTCTATGCTAAATGATGTTATAGATGCCGTGGTTGAAAATATTATAACACAGAAATGGTAAAATTATGACAACTATGACTTTGGGCGAATCCCAGCCAAATGAAAAATTTGTTTTGACGACAAATTTGCACGAAACTTTATGATTTGGCAGAGCTGTGCTGTGACAAAAAAAAAACGAAAGTTTTCGTTACAAATAAGACAATGACGTCGAAACTATAACAAAAAGATTGTCTCCAAAAACGAATTTTGCCATGCATTCGATCCCACGACCATCCCGTAATATTTTGGCCAGATTTGGCAAGCCGTCATTACATTCAAGAATGGTATGCAGAGAAAGTGGTCCAGTTTGTTCCGAAAAACCTTAAGCCACCCAACTGCCCACAGTTCCGCCCTATTGATAAATACTGGGCAATCATGAAGAGGAGACTCAAAGCAAAGGGAAAGGTAGTCAAAGACATCAATCAGATGAAGACCTGGTGGAAAAAGATAGCTAAAACGATGGACGAAGAAGGTGTGCCCCGCCTTATGAGCAAGGTCGCCGAAAAAAAAATCTATGTTTTTGATAAACAAAAATCTGACTTTTCTGTCATTTTACCCAGAAATTCTGGATGGTTTCTGTGATGCAATTTCCTTGAATTTCAAAGAAAATTCATGATAAATAGGGTTTTTTTTACATTTGGTAGGGCAAAATCAATTCCCATTACCAATCTTATCATATTTTCTAATTCAAAGTAAAAAAAATCTAAATATATTGGCTAAAAAATTATAATTTTGGAAATCAATTCAAAATTTAATAATTCTGTGAAATCTGTGAATATTTCAAAATTCTGGGTCCTGTGGCACAGATTCTGTGATGAAAATTTGCTTAAAATTCTGTGAAATTACAGATTTTTCTGTGATTTCGGCAACCTTGCTGAGTCGTGTTCCAGAAAAAAATTAAGAATTCCTTCGAAACCTAAAAAAACTTTAAAAACTTAAAATTATGAAGAAATTTACATTTGTATAAAAAAAAGATCTTGAATACAATTATAAATAACTGAAATACAGGCAATTGTTTTTGTTCTAATTCTATCTGAAGCATGCTTTAGAAGTGAGCTAGTTTCCTTTTAACAACAAGCATGACCATTTGAGGCATATTGGTAGAAATTTATCAAATATTTAGCTCTTGAATGCATGATTTTTTTAAATGTCATAAGCTGTTATCGATTTAGTGAAATAATAACATTCGAATTCGAAAAACATAACTGGACAGCTTGGCTAGTGAACGGTAGACAATGTGCAACTCGAGACCCCATACACCCAACCTTCGGGTAGTGGTCATATCAACTCTTGTCTGCAACTCCGATTCTCTACCTCCCCGTGGTGCTAGCTGGGGTGCGAGCAACATTAGCGGAGATCGGGTACCCAACCCAGGTGGATGCTATGGTCGCATGTAGACTGAGTTAGGGGGCTTCAAACGCGTCTGTTCTCCATGTCAGGGGCGGCGTGCAGAGTGCTACAACGTCCTGGTGGTGTTCGGGACCCAAAACAGCAACAAAACGACGGTCCTCTTGCGAGATAGTGGGGTTAGCTGCGGGCCTTGCGAGCCTGTGACTACAAAAAACATAAGCACCGAACAACGAACAACAAATTTCGGATGGAAATCGGCAAAGACCCACGCGACGAAAAGGGACTAGCGATTGGAAACTTGGAACATGGAACTGCCGATCTCTAAATTTTTCGGGCAGTACCCACGTGCTCTCCAACGAATTGAAGAGCCGCAAATTCGACATCGTAGCGCTGCAGGAGGTATGCTGGAAGGGCTCCACGGTACGAACGTATCCAGATGGTCGTGCCATCTACCAGAGCTGCGGCAACACACACGAGCTTGGAACAGCTTTTATAGTGATGGGAAAGATGCAAAAGCGCGTGATCGGTGGGTGGCCGATCAACTCACGAACGTGCCGGTTGAGAATCAAGGGCCGGTTCTTCAACATCAGCATCATCAACGTGCACAGCCTTCACCTCGGAAGTACCGGTGACGACAAAGACGAATTTTACGCGCAGCTGGAGCGTGAATACGACCGTTGCCCAAACATGATATCAAGATCGTCATCGGGGATTTCAATGCTCAGGTCGGCCAGGAGGAGGAATTCAAACCGACAATTGGAAGGTTCAGTGCGCACCAGCTGACCAACGAAAGCGGCCTCAGACTTATTGATTTCGCCGCCTCCAAACGAATGGCTATACGTAGTACCTTTTTCCAGTACCGCCTCCCACACAAGTACACCTAAAGATCACCGTACCAAACGCAATCACAGATCGACCACGTTTTGATTGACAGCCGGAACTTCTCGGACATCATCGACGTCAGATCCTGTCGAGGCGCCAACATCGAGTCAGACCACTATCTGGTGATGGTGAAGATGCGCCCAAAACTTTCCGTAGTGAACAACACGCGAAACCGGCGCCCGCCTCGGTTAAATATCGCGCGACTGAAGCAACCTGAGGTCGTGGCAGACTACGCGCAATCGGTCGAAGCAGCGCTCCGGCAGAGGGCGAGCTTGACGAAGCCCCTCTCAAGGACTGGATACCATCAAGACAGCCATCAACAGTGCTGCGGAGAACGTCATCGGTTATGTAGAGCGAACTCGACGGAACGACTGGTTCGACGAGGAGTGTAGGAGGGTGATGGACGAAGAGAATGCCGCGCGGGCGGCAGTAGTGCAAAGAGGCACCCGTCAAAATGTGGAAAATCACCGACAGCTGAAGAGGCAGCGAGTCCGAATTTTCCAGGAGAAAAAGCGCCGCCTGGAGGAGGACGAGCTCGAGGAGCTGGAGCAGCTGCATCGTTCCCAAGACACACGAAAGTTCTATCAGAAACTCAACGCATCCCGCAAAGGCTTCGTGCCGCAAGCCGAAATGTGCCGGGATAAGGACGGGGGCATCCTGACGGACAATCGTGAGGTAATCACAAGGTGGAAGCAGCACTTCGATGAACACCTGAACGGCGCACATGCAGGAGATCAAGACGGTGTGGGGGAAGGTACATCGCCGGCGTAGCCAACGACAAAGAGGAGCCACTCCCAACGATGAGTGAAGTTAAGGAAGCCATTCGCCAGCTGAATAGAAACAAGTCGGCTGGGAGGGCTGGCATCGCAGCTGAACTCATCAAAATGGGCCGGACAAGTGGGCAGATTGCCTACACCGGTTGATAGTCCGGATCTGGGACATAGAACAGTTACCGGAGGAGTGGAAGGAGGGGGTGATATGCCCCATCTACAAGAAGGGCGACAAATTGGACTGTGAGAACTACCGAGCGATCACTGTCCTAAATGCTGCCTACAAAGTGCTGTCCGGAATCCTGTTCCGCCGCCTAACGCCACAAGCAAACAGATTCGTGGGAAGTCATCAGGCCGACTTCATGGAGGGACGGTCAACGATGGACCAAATCTTCACATTACGACAAATCCTCCAAAAATGCCGTGAACACCAAGTCCCTACGCACCATCTATTCATCGACTTCAAAGCCGCATACGACACGATCAACCGTAACGAGCTATGGAAAATCATGGACGAGAACGGCTTTTCCGGGAAGCTGATCAGACTGATCAAGGCGACGATGGATGGAACGCAGTGCTGTGTGCGGATATCGGGTGAATTGTTGAGTTCATTCGAATCGCGCAGGGGGCTTCGACAGGGGGCTTCGACAGCACAGCACAGACAGCACAGGGGGCTTCGACAAGGTGATGGTATATCCTGCATGATGTTCAACGTGGCGCTAGAAGGTGTTATTCGACGAGCGGTGAGCGAAATGCGGGGCACGATTTTCAACAGATCCAGTCAACTTATTTGATGATCTACCGCAAACTGAAACGCGAAGCAGGAAGGATTGGGTTGATGATTAATACGTCCAAGACAAAGTACACGCTGGCCTGCGGATCCGAGTCCGACCGAACCCGCTTGTCCAGTAATAACAAGGTCACGATCGACGGCGACGAGTTGGAGATAGTCGAAGACTTTGTCTATCTCGGCTCACTGGTGACCGCAGACAATGACACAGCCGTGAGATCCGGAGGCGAATTATCAGCGGAAGTCGTGCCTACTATGGACTCCACAAGCAACTGCGGTCGAGAAGACTTAGCCCTCGCACGAAGTGTAACCTGTATATGACGCTTATTAGACCGGATGTTCTCTACGGGCACGAGACATGGATATTGCTCGAGGAGGACCTGCGTACACTCGGAGTATTCGAGCGACGAGTGTTAAGAACCATCTTTGGCGGCGTACAGGAGAATGGAGTGTGGAGGCGAAGGATGAACCACGAGCTCGCGCGACTCTACGGCGAACCCAGTATCCAGAAGGTGGTGAAGGCTGGCCGGATAAGCTGGGCTGGACACGTTGCGAGAATGCCGGACAACTGTCCTGCAAAACAGGCGTTCGCTACGAATCCGGTAGTAACAAGACGAGCGGGGGCGCAACGAGCGAGGTGGTTAGACCAAGTGGAGCGTGATCTGGCGAACATGGGGTGCCCGAGAAATTGGAGAACGGTTGCTATGAACCGAGTGAATTTTAGGAATTATGTTCGTCAAGTTATGTCGTGAGACGGAATACTATGTAAATAAATAAAATAATCACTGGACAGCTTAGAAGTCGTTATTTTGAGTATTAACAAACCAAGTTTTTCCCAACTTGAAACTCAACTAAGATGTTATTAAACGTGGAAAAAAGTTTTGAGATATTTAAACTTAAGACTCAGTAATTGATGATAATTTGGAAAAATTTCATGTTGATCAAAGTTACCCCGGTGATCAATGTTACCCCGTTTTACAGTACTGCCTATTTTTTTTGTTGAGTTCGAAATCTTAATTCCGAATTTGAAAAAGATGTTTGGAATATAAGTAACAGCTAATAATTCTTACTATTATGAGCCAAAAAGCGAAATTTGGCTGAAAATTTCAACCAGACTTCGCTCGTTTGAATTCAGAAACTGTTTCAGATTTTCCAACTCTGGATCACCATTATGAAACTTTCAGTCCGATTTGACAAGTGTAGTAATATCTTATTAAAATTCGATATTCGGGACTAAGTTTCTATCGACAAGTTAGAATTTTTTTTGAAAAACTGTAGTAGAATTATTGACCTTGCATAAAATTTCGAGATTTTGGCTTTAGTTTTGAGTCGAGACTGTTTCTCTTGAATCATTTTAGTCGTTCATCAAAATTTGATTGGGAATTCATAATTTGGACTTTAGATAAGAACATTTTGCTTGGCATTTTTCGACCCTCATGGAGGGAGGGAGGGTTTAACCGCCAAAATCCCTTCCGTTCCTACGGCCATGATCCGAACAGTACGAAAATTTGTACCTACACGGTTTTCTTTTTCGACGGTCAATCAATTTCTTATTTTGAATTTCGATTTGGTAGACAAGCAAATAGGTTGCTTATAAAACCTTTATGCATTTTTTCTCTTAAAAATGCGTCCGAATACCATTCGAATATAAACTCCTCAGCTTTAAAGTTGATATTGTAACGAAGTTCGCACGGGATCAGCTAGTAGGTATGAAAAATAAAAAGATTAAAAGACCGCGTGCGATAGCTTTAAAAAAAGGAAAAATGTAGTCCAAGCCTTTAAAGCCAGTTCATCTCTCACTAGCGTATATCATGCATGATAGCAGCAAATGCACCAAGATAATCCAAAATAAACTAGGTAACGTGCAGTATAAAAAGAGTAACGGCTTCTAAAAAGAATACATAAATAGGAGTTTTCCAACTTGAAACAACTATTTTTACACGCCATTCATCCGTTATAGAGTGGTTAAAATATCTAGAATTTAAAATTGAAGTTATAATATTCATCATAAAGATATGATGAATTAGATTTCGAAAATTGTTATCAAAGCCAATCTTCAACACCGAATTAGTCTTTCCGGCTGGTGTCTCTGTTTTCAAGTGGGTGGCTTATCGGAGCAATTAGACTTAAAATAAAGTAGCTACGCGACAGCTGTAAACAAATGGAAGAAGCGTTATCGTCGAAGCTGTTTTCGTGCTTCATTATCTTAACAATACAATGAGTTGCATGATATCAGCTACTGGTTCAGGTGGAAACTGTGTTGTTTCGTAAACAGGCCCCTTCTGGTTTAACTGAAAAAAAAAATCCAAAAAATATCAACCGCTTGCAGTGGTCACCGGGTCACCAACTGATTTGATAAAGCTTCTAGGATAAAGGGTGACCGTTTAATTTTGGGACCTCTCGAAAAACCAAAATGCTGCGGAGCAAAATGGCTCCAGACTAACGTGGACGTGACAAAATCTAAAATATATTCCATCAAGTGTCAAATTTTTTTTTAAACGATATAAAAAATCTCAATCCAAATTAATTTTAAATAGGGGAGATAAGGGCATAATGGCCTAATGGGGCATAATGGGGCAAACGCTTCTTAAACCATAGAAAACCGCTATAATATGTGAATTACATCATTGTTTCATGTTCGAACACTAAAATATTCTATATCCTAGTTGGCTGAAACTTGAAAAAGTAGATAAAAACGTTTGAAAATGAATTTTAAATTGTTTTGCCAAAAGCTGAAAACCAGTTACTGTAGGGGCATAATGAGAACCCCCTCCTGGGGCAGTATAAGCACCATTTATCGGGGCACGATGAGCGTTTTCTGCCGGGGAATCTAGCAGCGAATTTAACTCGATGAAGTTAGGCTATTCGTAGATTCATCATACAAAGCAATAACAAAATAATCTAGGCCTGTTTGTTGAATACAAACAATTCACACACACTTATACATCTGTTTGGCGGATGATGCTACTAGCCGTATAATCTAACAATCAAAAAAATCGATCATGAATGGTAAATGGAAAAAAATCACCTCGAACAGAAATCGAAATCTAGTCTTTTGATTACCTCTCCTGCATCTTACCAATAGGCGACATCGTCAAATGCAAACTATTTAGGATTTAAATGGAACGATTTTAGGATTTTGATAAAAAAAAATATTATTTTTTTAGCTACCTTTTAAAAATGTTGATCAGTTTAGAATGTCCACGTGGACGTGACCCGTTCCCCTACCCTCCTCTCCTTCGACAAGCTAGGACATTTCCAAACACCCTCTCCGCCACTAAGCTGTCCACGTGGTATGTGGATGGCCCCTTACACAGGTTTTTCTTTGCACGGTCATTAATTTAAATCATACGAATCCTCAGAAAACCCCTACAAAATGTAGGGATTTGCAGCAAAACTTTTTGACATGCAGTGCCAACTAGCTTTCACTTTCGGAACTAACAAAAGGGTGATGATAGCTGCTTTTTAACACGGTGATCAATATGAAATTGTTTTAAATTTTTTTGCAGTTTTTTGCAGAAAGTGTTTAATTTCGGACAAAAACAATTACTGAGTTGGATAAGAAAATCACCTTTCTACTAGTTTTAATAATTTTCGCAAAAGCGAATACAATTTTCCTGATTTTTTTCTGATAAAAACTTATTTAAAAAAATTGAATCACCAATTCCAAAGCTGGAAGAAAACTAAAATTGAAGGAAATGTATCAGAAAAATCTGGTAGGCATATTCTAAAACCGAAATTTGCTTCCAAGATATGTAATTAATAAATTTGTATATAGTAATTTAATAGTTTGATTCATTAATCTTTTTGTCGACGTCAAGAGGGGAAAGAGAATATTCCGTAGTTTCCTTCAAATAGGAAATTTTCTTTACAATTCCTGTTCGAATGCTTGATGAAGAGGCAGTTAATTTTTTTCCCGAAACTATTTGTTCTTGTAAAATGGCTAAATATCTAAATATTCAGACGCAAATTCTTGGGATATTCAATCAATA
Organism: Uranotaenia lowii; assembly: GCF_029784155.1. Taxonomy (NCBI): domain Eukaryota; kingdom Metazoa; phylum Arthropoda; class Insecta; order Diptera; family Culicidae; genus Uranotaenia; species Uranotaenia lowii. The sequence goes on along the minus strand of NC_073691.1, from coordinate 167,462,624 downwards.
TTTATTTCAAATATCGATCGGAAATGAAGTTTTTTTAACATGCATTTTTTTGTCTATTTGAATAACTCCCGTCACTTGAAAAGCCATCAGTTGATCGTTGAAAGCACCTTTGTTCGAACCAAATCTTCGCCATTTTTGGCTTTCTTATAGAAAGGCATAGCGAACGGTCAGTTGTGGATATCATTAATTAAGGGTCCAAGACCCCACTTTATATATCAATCGACTCAGCTCGACGGGTTTCGATGATGTCCGTGAATTTGTTTGTTCCATTAAAACGTTCTTACCGCATTAACTCCTATTCTAGGTTTCACGATTTTGATGAATTTAGTATCAAAAAATTTGATTTTTTTTCCTGTAGGTCATATCTCAAAACCAAAAAAAAAACCAAAATTGTTTAAAAATTTTCTATTCCATAGAACATATCATGCTTACGTTGGCTCCAAAAAAGGTAGCCATTTGCTCAGCAGCAGTAGCCAGCAATCGCTAAATTAATTACATAGGCGATCGAAAATTTGACAAAAAGTTCATGAAACAGCAGAGAATCGATCCCACGCCATCTAGCATGAGAGTTTAGGAGGCTAACCCCTTGACCACTAGTGAGCGTCGAAAAATGTGGCTCTCAAACTTGAACAGTTTGAAATATTTTGATGGTAAATGAACTCGTTGAATATTAGTTCGCTTATCCTCCAAAAACGTACTGGCCACCTTTTTTAATATTGAGTTTAGTAATGTTTGCTTAGCTTAGCTTAGCTTAGCTTGATTAACTACTCACATCCACCTTAAACCGTAAAACCCGAAGCGCATGGTTGTAGAAAATTTATGCATTGCTTATTCCAAAAACATATTATGATAACAATCACTTCGAGGTCCACGATCGCTGGCGTGGCTCAGTAGAACAAGTTCCACATTGCCAATGGTTGCTACTCCGTGATTGACCGAGGCCATCAATTTTGTTCAGAGGTCAAATGAATGGTGCTTGGGATTAGCAGCTCATTCACACTGCTCAAAACTGATGCTCTCTCTTTTAACGTCAATAACGGCGCCGGCCACGTCCTAGTAGTCAATAGATAGATTGGAAGAAAGAGAAAAGGATGAAAGATCTATTTTGTGCTTTAGGACCGAGGTTACCTCTGCATCCTAGCAAAACAATTTTGGTTGGGAGAGGGGTTGAAGGAATTGATTGGGAGACACTTTTGACTAGTGTTACGATGAACCTTAAAAATTGTTTTCCTAAATAAACCGTTTTAATGACAGATTTAAAAAATTAAAATAATTGAAATTTTTTAATGATTTGCAATAATGAAAAAAAGACATTTCAAAATCCACGATTGTTGGTGTGGTTCGGTAGAATAAGCTCCACGTCACCAATGATTGCTACTAAGTGATTGACCGAGGCCAGCAATTTCGCACAGACGTCAAAAGAAAGGCGCTTGGGATTAGCAGCTCATTCTGAATGTACAAAACTGATGCTCTCTCTTGGAATAAAAACCTGCGATATAAACAAGATGCATACATTCTATATTATTCTCTATTAGGGGGCATCCATAAATTACGTAACGCTCCTAGGGGGGGAGGGGGTAAGCTCGAGCGTTACGATTTGTGACATGGGGGAGGGGGGAGGTATGCGCATCGTTACGTAACGATTTTTTCCTTAAAAATTTCAGTTAATCGCAGCTATTTTGATGTCATGCAATTTTTGCAGAATGATAAACAAACGAAAATTAGCTTAAAATTTGTAAGCTTCAACATGATTGAAACTGGTTTGTAAACTTTTCTCTTTAAAGATTCTGATAGAAACCTTAAAAAGTGTATTGAATATCCGTGAGATAACCGTTGGAAAACCGGATATTAGGTACATTTACCCCCAAGAACTCAATTCAACCTTAAACCGAAAATTTTACTATTTTTTTTTTCAATGGATTTAAAATGCAATTTTGATAACTCCGATGAATATTACTAAGTGGAGTATATTTTGCATAAAAAGTTATGCTTCTTAATCAAAATGAAGTAAACTAGGTAATCATTAGTGAAAAAAAAACAGAACAACTCGTAATAACGTTAAACAAAATTATGTTAAATTTTTGTTTTGATCTTCGAATATCAGTATTTTAAAACTTGAGAAGATGGAGAGGGGGGGGTATTATCAGCGTTACGTAATTTTCATAGGGTACGGGGTACGTCGAAGCGTTACGATTTGTGACATACGGGGGGGAGGGGGTCGAAAAAGTGCATTTTTTGCGTTACGTAATTTATGGATGCCGCCTTATTAAATGCTTCTGTGATAAAAACTTACTATAGTTTCTAGAATGAGTTTTCTCACTGTTTTTAATCAGAGAGTTTCAGTATCATACATATGTAAAAAATATAGTAGAAAAATCTTAACAAAGAAATTCAATATGTTCCAATTTCGATTACTGACAAAATTTTTCAATAAATCATTTCAAAACCAAATGATTGGTGTTGCAAAAAAAACTGTTTAGCAAAATAGTTGTTGTCTGTCAAGCTTTGTTGTTTCTGATAAAAAAAACACATTTTTAATTTAAATTCAACAAATCAATTCACTAATCATTTTTCATTATTGAAAATCATTGACATCATTTCAATTAATTGAAGGAGTTTGTGTTGGGAGTTTGATTTTTTTCTCAGAAATATCTTTAAAAAGTCGAAGTACATTTTTTTTCAAACACCATAAATAAAATTCATGAATAAAATCAGATAAACATGATGTTGAAGGAACTTTTCGGCCTATTCATATCATAAGAATAATGTTGCACCATTTATCAGAAAACCACAAAAAATACTTAGCTCTTAGATTTTGTTCGGATTTCCTTGACGACCTTCTAAATCTTCATCCTACCGTTCTCCATTCTAGAACTTCATAAACCACGCCAGCGTTGTGTATTTCCCTTCTATATATTGAGTTTAGTAATGTTTGCTATCGATTTTCTTTAATCATAATGTTTTTTTATAGATTAATCTAATATATAAAGATGAGTTGGACTATATATGTTTGTTTGTTTGTATGCACCTTATACAAATCCACACCGCTTAACCGATCAGCCTGAAATTTGGCACAGAGATGTTGTTGAACTAGGGTAAGGTTTTAGTAATAGTTCTGAGCCCCTCCCACTTAAGAAAAGGAACCCTCCCATAGAACTTTCGGTTTTTTTCCCACAAACCAAAAGTCATGGCACCCATTTTGTCATCCGATTTTTTTTTTCCTTTGGCGGGGTTATTTTCACCATCACCATGGGCCGGGCATTAGAAACGACCATCCAGAGTTCACGTGTACTGCAAAGCAAATCAAAGCCTTCTAAGGATCAAAAATTTGATGGCGACACTTTTGGCGGGCTTTTTTTCGTCTACTGTTCGTAGCACAGGGCACAAACACGTTGTTCTTGGATGAAATAATAAGTCTTCTTTTGGGATAAGAAAAACTTATCGCATGTTAGGAATAAATTGATTAGAACAGTGGTTTTCAAAGTGGTCCCAATCGCTGCTGGGGGACGTTGAGAATCAACAAGAATATGCAGTAGGTGAAGTATAAATACAATGCATGATTCAGCTTTATTATGAATTGACTTCTTCAGTTGAATTACTATTTTGAATAAAAACTTATGTTCCAGCTTTTAGGAATCAACCATTTTCATATTTTTGGAGTTCCTCATAGGGAAAGAAACTATATTGAGGGATGTGAGTTGAAGGCTGCGATCTCAATGCTTTGAATGCCGTGTAGGAATTTATTCAAAAGGCAGGTTAGCCAATTAAACGTGCATATTCTGGAAAAAGTTGAAACCAAATCCAACACATAAAACTTTTCAGTAATTAAATCTGAAGTTGTTATTACATACAATTTAATTCAATTGCAGTGATCACTTTATAAATTTTGAGTTATTGTTGGTCATCAATGTGTTCAATTATACCATCCAATTATGAAAAAACTAGAGCCTTTAGTAGTGCAAATTCATACGAATGATTTCTGAGGATTTTTACATTGATCACTCTTCATGATAATCTATGAAATAGTTTTGTCAAAAAATAGTAAAAATTGAAATGTAACTCAAATAAATTTTTCATAATATTATAAAATGAGTGATTTCGGTTCTAAGGTGATGTGTTTTTTGATAACTTAAAAAACTATTAATGAAACATTTATCATCTAAAACAACTTATCATTCTCATCATAAGAACAAATTTAATTTACATGTACGATAGATCATTCATTTTGATAATAGTGAGATAATTTTCAAAAGAGGTCGTGTACATATGTTTACAAGCCTAGGATATTGGATTTTCATTAGATAACACATGGACAAGATGAAAATACATTGTTATCATTTGAAGATTATATAAAAAGACTGAATCTATTCAAGTTTCCCAAAAAATAAAAGGTTAATAAGGTTGCCAGAATTTTTCCGGACGTATACGGACCGAAAAAATCTGGTCAATTTTCGGGCACAATCCGCGTAGTTGATTTCAAAATGTTTAACCCAAAATTCAGGCAATATCCGAGCAAATTTGTCCAAACCACGGAATTATTCAGTAAACATCAAGAAGAAAACAATTTAAATATATTTTCACCAAATCACATCAGCGGATGTATTTTAGAATTTAAAAACAAATCAGGATAAAACTTGCCATAAAAAATTTCCTTTTTGACCGTTAAAATGAAAAATTTTTAAAACTCAATTTAATGTTATGCTTTGTTTTACAAATAAAGTGAATTAGTTCGGGTGAATTCCGGGCTTTATCCTACGAAATCCGGTCAACTTGGCCGGACCGGATTTCTTTCAAATTTCGTGTCAAATGTTTGGGCAAATCCGGATAAATCCGTTCAATCTGGAAACCTTAGTTTAAAATGTTGTTCTTGATTCGATGAATAGGCATTCAAGGGACATTTTTTTAGCAAACCTAATAACTAGAAGTTTTTCAATAATGTTAAAACGATAAACTTTGTAAAAAATCCAATCGAAACTGTAAAAAGGCTAACAAAACTTACAGAGCTTACATGGCAAAACATGGTCAAATTTGTTTAAATGATGAATAAAAAGGATTCAAAATTTCGAAAAGTCAAATCAATTTCTATTTATCTTTTATCTGAGCCCGAGCAAGGCCGGGTAAATCAGCTAGTCTAATATATAAAGATGAGTTGGACTAAATATGTTTGTATGCACCTTATACAAATCCACACCGCTTAACCGATCAGCCTGAAATTTGGTACAGTTATGTGTTTGGACCATGGGAAGGTTTTAGTAATAGTTTCGAGCCCCTCCCACCTGAGAATAGAGACCCTCCCATAGAACTTTCGTTTTTTTTCCCACAAACCAAAAGTCATGGCATCCATTTCTCAGAACCAATTTTTTCCCTTTGGCGGGGTTTTTTTCACCATCACCATGGGCCGGGCATTAGAAACGACCATCAAGAGTTCACGTGGACTGGAAAGCAAATCAAAGCTTGCTGAGCATCAAAGATTTGAAAGGTAAAATTTTGGCGGGTGTTTTTCATTCTACTGTTCAAAACACGTGGTACCGGTACGAGATATTTGGATGCAATAATGAGCCTAAATTTTGTATTGAAAAATACAACTATCCTGTAAAGAATATATTGACTAAAATTGTAGTGATTTTCAATGTGCTGCCTACCGCCCCGCTGGGGGGCTTTGAGAGTTTACAAGGATATACAGTGAACTGAACAGTCAACAGTGAATTGGCTTCTTCGGCTGAATAACTATTTGGACTGAATGCTGAAAAACTAATGAACTAATTTTCATAAACTCCAGCTTTTAACCAACCATTTTCAAATTTTTAGGATTCCTTATAGAGAGACAAAAAATCATTAGATTCAGAGTTACATATATGTTGAAGGCTGTAATTTCAACGCTTTGATAGCCGCCAGGGAATCTAAATGGGGGATTAAAAAATTGATTAGATGATTGGATTGTATGAGGATTTTAGTTTTATACAATCCTATGTCATTGGCCAATTTATTTATACTTTTTTATTTATTTTTGGTCATCAATGTGTTCAATTCTACCATCCAATTTTGAAAAAAAACCGTTTGGTACTGCGAGTTCAAACAAATGATTTAAAAGAATTTTAACATTGATCACTCTTCAAAATAATCAACGGAACTCAAATAAGACCATTTCCATAACATTTAAATGGTTATTTCGGTTCAGAGATGATTTCTTTTCGATAACTCCAAGAAACTTTTAGTGCAACTTTCAACATTTAAGAAAAACAGTGTTAAATTAAAAAAGCGAAAAAAGCAAAGATACAATTGAAAACATGCCAAATGAGTCTTAAACATGGTTCAACAAGGTTCGGAAGTGTTTTAAGAAATTTTTAATTAAATTAAACTTAAATATACCATTGAACAGGGAGATCATCCACCTTGAAAAGTGGGATAGTCTCCAAAAGAGATTAAAGTTTTTTGTGATAGAGAAGAATGAAATTATTTTGAAATTCAATTCATAATCCTTAAAACTATAAGCTTCTTCTAAAAAAATGAAATCGATAAACACAGTGAATAATCTCAATAAAAACTTTTAAAAGACTTACAAAACTTACGTGGCCAAACATGGGCCCAATTTCTTAATATGATGAATATAAAGCTTCCAATGTTTCGAAAAATCAAACTACTCATCTTGATTAATATCTTTTGTGAACCCGAGCAAGGCCGGGTAAAATCAGCTAGTAATATATAATTCAGAAATAAGGAATCCATTATTGTGTCATTTATTTCCAAAGATAATTGACACAAGAAAGCTTCCAATCCACTGATAAGTGTATTAAATTGGTTTTGTTTAACTTACATTGCTCATATCGCACTGGGGTTCTTCTGATCCTCAAAGAGTGGTAACATTGATATGCTTCAGCTGCTGGAGTTGGAATACTACACGGAAAATAATAAAAAGGTAAAATTTACCTTTTTGCGAGGCGATTTTTTTCCACCCCTCTTTCGAGGTAAATTTTACCTTTTTTCATTCACCTAGCACAAAGGTAAATATTACCTTTTTCAATTCACCTGGCAAAAAGTAAATAATACCGTTTTACCATTCACTGATTTAAAAGGTAAATGCTATTTGGTTTGGTTGGTTTCTTCAATAAAAATGAAAACAAAATTCATTCAAATATTTATATTTATTTGAAATAAATAGGGACTATTCATTATATTTATTTTTGTAATGTATCACCGTGTTTAAAAAAATTATTGAAGTAAATCCTTTTCGCCAGGCTCGTGGCAATTCAGCTTCACGTTCTTCCGCGCCATAATGGCGACTAATCCAGTCAGATCCGGCTTTTCCGGAATGATAGCTGGAGGATGACGTGAAATATACCTCGAAGCTGGGCCGATCTGAAACAAAAGCTGATATACCTTACCTTAAATGTATCTTGCTACATCATACTTGATGCTACCTCGGTACAAGATTGCATCTTGCTTACCGCCAATTCAGTTGTTGTGTAAAGCTATCGGAATAAAAACGTGTTTAAGAGTAGTCCGATTATTTTACTTCGATCCGCGAAATCTCCACCGATTCTGTCCATTTACCCACGGTCACAACAAAAGCATAGTATTATGACGAGAACCAGCACAACTAAATGATATCTCAGAAAAAACTTACCATTCTGTTCCGATTTTCTCATATTGGCACGAAACATAACTTCCCTTCTGAACGACAAAACAGCTTAACCTCAATAAACGGATTCGTCAAATAGTTACTTTTGTTCGAGATGAATTGTACCGTTTTGTTTAGCTCAATCCAGGTCAATTTCACTTCGCTACGAGGTAAGTTGTACCTTTTTTGGATTTACCTTTTTTTCTAGGTGAATTATACTTTTTTATTGAGCTCAATTCAGGTGAACTTCACCTCGCTACGAGGTAAGATTTACTTTTTTTGGATTCACCTTTTTTCTCGGTGAATTGTACCTTTTTTCCAACCTCGATTCAGGTAAATATTACCTCGCTGTGAGGTGAGTTTCACTTCGAAGAGGTAGAAGTTACCTTATTGACTTTCACGAGCGTTCACCTTTGCTAACTCGGTAAATTTTACCTTTTTATTATTTTCCGTGTAGGTGATTTGTGGAATCACTGACGAAATTTCTCAACTAAGTACATTTGTATCCGTAAAAATTATTGATGCCGGGTTCTGCATCTGGGTTCCTCTACAAGATGTTCCGAAGAAGCTGGATAAACACCTTGGCCCTCCAGATTTCGAAGAGAGAGCATTTCGATGGATTTGGTTCCAGCGTCAAGTTAACTCCGAATAGGTCTTCCGCGCTGTTAGCAAAACACAGCTTTTTCCGCAAAACTAAAAATTAATATACATTGAGACATAAACGGGTTTTAAAAATATAGACGATTGTAAAGTTAACTTTTTCTTACCATATACGCCAGTAAAACCTTGAATAATATTCAACTTATATTGAAATTTTAAAATTTACCGTTTTGTTTTGGAAAAGTTTTACGGACAATGACATTTTCACCCATAATATCATCATTTTGATCGCAGCGCCTTCTGAGTGTCGTTCCGTGCTGCAAATCGCCAATACTGGCGTAAACTACAAATTTCAAGGAATGCTTCGATATATTTTTAAATTTCCAAACAATGAAAAAAAAACGCGCAAGCAGCTTTTGTCCGAGAGGTGGTGAGTTGGATTCTTGAGAGAAAAAAACGAGAGGCAAATTATTTCCAACAACAAATGCATGGTAATTGAGCAGAATCACAGCCCCACTGGCTCCCTCGAATGATTAATACATCAATAATGGCCGGAACAAATATCAATTTCTTCTTTTGTCACCCCCTCCCCCTTCAAAATTTTCAAAAATCCCGAAGGGGGGAATAAATTAAGTTTTAAGTATTTTATGGAAATTTCGAAAAAAAATGTCAAATATCCGAAAGATTACAAGAGCAAAAAACCAATTGTGGAAGATGGGAGTTCAATCACCACTTGTATTCTTGATTTAATTGAATATTTCGATAAAAAATTACTTGATTTATAGGTTTTGTGCAAGGACATTGTATTCGAATTTGTTGTATACAAGATTTCATGCAATTTCTTCCAATTTATCAGTTTTTTGCATTATTTTTTTACTGTCCCCCCCCCTCGCAATGTTCCAACTCCGGGTGACAAAAGAAGGATTTAAAATTTGTTCCGGCCTAATGAATCACTGATAAATAAAAGAGATGTTGCATGGTAAATGTGATCTACATTGAGCGGGTGGCAAGAAAAATTGATACGATTTTTAGGCTTCAAAATAAACGATTTTTTTTAAATTTATGTAGGAATTTGGTTGAGGTGTTTCAGTTTTTTTTGTAATAGAATTCCTGCTAAAACGCTTATCAATTTTATATCCCTTTTCAAAGAAGAATTGTCTCATTTTGTGAGATGGGTATGTTTTCTTAATTTTCGGATGGTTCGTCACACAGCATGCGTCTCCATCGGAAACAACACTCGGGCAAATCGATTCTCCGGAAATAGTTTGCAATGTATATGGGACCCCATTTTCCATACTCGATGCGTCTCCATCGCATGCCGATAGCCGGCATTTTCAATCTCGCTACCAAATACATCAGCCGTCATCGTCGCGTTTGTTTTTATTGTTATTATGCTTTCGTTGCCCACTCGCCGTGGTGGTTGTTTTGTTTGTATGAAGCTAATGTTTGCGTCGCTCGTCTGGTCGTTAGTTGAGTTGTGCCACACAGAGAACGCTGCTGATAACACCGACAACGATACTTTGCGGTCGGTCTGGGGATGGTTGGGTGGAGCTGCAAAAAAAAACTCACGTTTCACGAGCGACTCCCCGTTCCGGTGCTTGTGCCCGGTGCCGGTGCCGCCTTTCCGGCCGACTCGCCACCTCCTAAATGCCGATTGTTCGACTCTCGCGGATCTGCTTGGCTGAGTCGTTGCTTGCTGGTGTGCTGCGACATGTGACGTGAATCGCTCTGAATGAATTCCATTGGTAGATAGGTTTTTTTATTATTATTTTAACTCAAAGCAGCTACCTACATTGCACGTAATGAAGCTAACCGGAGGCCGGTTTGTAATTTTAATTTGGAGTTGTTTTATATGTTTTACTTGGAAATATCTGGTTCTAATGGATACACTCATAGAATCTGGGCCCAAATCTTCCCCAGTGATTAACTGATTGGATTCTACTGCTGCTTAACATGAATGAAATTCAATTCTTTCACGTTTTCTTTACACCAGCAAAACGTTTTACTCTCATGTGATCTCGAGCCGATGGCGCTCTCTCGCTCTTTATTTTGCCCCATTGCTCGGGGAAGGCCCCATCGCGTAGCTCCACATTTTATACATTTTCGGCGAGCGTGAGCGGGCGGCCCCATCAATGGGGAGCCGGGAAAGGACCGGCATCCACAAGTGCCTCAGTGTTAGTGGTACTATTTTAACAATGACACTCGCGCGAGCCAATTTCTCTCGGTCAGTCAGTCAGAGTCAATCAAACGTTGCAGACACGACCGTTGCTTTGTAGTCCAGTTCGGCTAAGGGGCGCTACGCATCTGATATTGGCCTGCGAGGTAGAAGGAGAGTTCTCCATTATAGCCAGACGTTCTGCATCCGTGTTCCCATCGATTGGATTGGGGCATCCCGATAACATCATTTGTCGGAACGTGCAGTTGTTCCTCCTTTGGGGAAATCGATGGTCGTGGTTGGCGACTTAAGAGCAAGAACATCAAAATCATCTCGACTGATCCGTTTTCGAGGGTATTGGAATCCTCAAATTGAGGCGTATCGCTCGAATTAAAAAGGGGGAAAAGCGATAGAAGAGGAGAAGTAGTGCAGTCAAGCAAGTTTTGGCGATTTAATTGCTAAAATTAGAAATTTTTTGATACACAACGATCTATACAAGTGAGAGTGTGAGTTTATTCTCTTTATTTTGTTCATCAGCAGAGGTTGTGGGTGAGCTCTGTTTGTGCGGAAATCGATACAACTGTTGTTGGGTGTTCTGGCGAGTAATACTGTAGAAGTTAGTTGCTGTGCTGGTCATCATCGCATTTTTCTTTTGTGGGTTCGAGAGAAATCGTCAACCGGTTAACCGGAGTTTGTCATCCGAGCGAGCGAGCAAGTGTACGTGCTTCACGCGTTACAAGTGTCTCTGACAATACGATTTTCAAAGTGTCTCACCACCAGTCAAACAGGTGTGCCCCGTCAATCCACGTTTGCGGAACGTGCCAGTGAGTGCCTTACGGCGTAATTCCATATGTATAAGTTCTTTGTGAATTCGAACGTGAAGTACATCATCAAATAATAGTGCAGGCTCCAGTGCTTTTCTGGACAAAGTAATTGGATACGGAAAAAAAATCCAATCCGAACCGTGACGGGTAGATTGTAGAACCTCAAAAACCACTATTTAGAATCGTTTTTTTTATTTTCGCTGGGAACTTACAAAACAACTAATTTCATGTGTAAATTAGTAAGCCCGAAGAATTCGCTACTACTCGACAACAAAAAACGCGTGCGACTGTTCTTCCGCAAACCACGCTACACGCACTACTGCTCAGTTTGGTATATTATAGAGCCAACACTTGCGGTTCAAGAAGAGGAGTTCGGCGGGCACTGAACTCCATACCCAAGTAAAGTTCTTAACCCGAGTAGCGACGAAGAAACTTTAACAAAGTCTTGCCCATCTTATCCAGCAGAGCCACAGGACTCTCTGTAAAGTCACCCTAAAGCGTTGTCAACGAAACCGGTTAAAGCTGACCACCGCATAATCCATCCGGCTCCAAAGGATTTACATAACACGTCACGCCAGCCAGAGAAACCAGGGCTCAGCTTATTTCGCAGTTGTGTCGACTGATTAAGATTAGCTCGGGCGACTTGTCTCGCCTCCTTTCCCGGTTTGGGTGCGTTCGTACGTGCCCTAGTGCTTTGTGATTTTGGCAACAGTGTGCGAAAGTGTTTGCAATACAAAACAAAACAACTTGACAAACCGTGTGACGACGTGTGTAGTACCACAAGTGGTTGCTAAGTTTCAACTCTGGGCATTCACGTTGCTAGGTGCAAAAACTGTCGACATCGCTAGATTGCGGTGAAAGGTTCTACCGAGTGACGCATCTACATCGTCCAACGAAGCTTCCGGCGATCATGGAGAGTGGGTACTGGGAGGCGGCAGCAGCAGCAGCCGCCAACGGCCACCAACCGCATCCTGTCAAATACGAAAGGTGAGTACCAGTAAGATTGAACAACATCTATCCAATGTGTGTACATATTCAGGAGGTGTTACCGAATATCGAATTCCCGATTCAGCCATTTTGGCTATGTAGGCTATGCAACTATACGGAACTCATGAAGTTTGTTTACCAACAAACCACCGAAAAGCTGAGCAAAAAATAAACAAACTCATTGAGAGCCCCGCTCACTCCTCGCCTACTTACTGTGAAAGTCGGAGAACCTAGTGTATCAAAAGACCTTGCATCTATCGAAGAAACGAACATCGCTTCACGGCTCCAGAAACCTCGGCATGCCATGAATCTACGAACTAACTTGTCAACAAAGGCACATTCCTATGGTGCAGGAATATTCCCTTGGACTTGCAAATTCAATGTTTTTTCTTTGGAATTGTCCAAAGTGCATTTCCATTACTCATCCATCTATTGTAATCGTATCTTGTCAGTACCGAGTGTGACATCCAAGCTATGCCTCTGGTTGTAAGAGCTCTTAACAATAGCAACTTAACGATAGCAATCGCTAGCACATCTGAGCTCTGAAGTGTCTAGTGATCGATAATGCCAGTTGATACTGAATCTCGAGAGAACCCTGACAACGGGCCCCTTGCGATTCCACATTGGCGATCCTACCAGGGTAAAATTTTTGGCCTTGCTTCATCCACAAGGGAGAGGGACGGGACCAGGTTGGAGTGATGCTCAACCCAGGTTAGAGAAATAAAGCTCTTAAAGGGCCAGAGGTAATCCGAACTGCCCGATAGGGTAAAAAGAGGGAATCCAACCGCCCAGCAGGGCGTAGAAAGTATTCGATCGCCTAGTTGGGCAAGGAGGTTTTGACAGCCGTAAAGGGCAAATAGTGATTGTTTTTTATAATTCAATAAATTCGTGGTTTCGACAGCCCAGAAGGGCAATTAGTGAGTGTTTTTTTTAATTTGAATTATTAGATGATCCGACAGCCAAATAGGGCATTTAGTTAGTGTTATTTTTATTTCAAATTATATGAATAACAATACTTGAATAAATCGAATATGAGCCGGGTTGTAGCCCATGGTCGCCGATATAAATATATAAAAGGATAATGAGCTGGGTTTAGCCCATGGCAATCGATTAAAGCCGTGTATAGCCCATGGCCGTCGATGATGGATAAATGGGTTGGCGATGGGGGGGATGGGTTTCAGCCCATGGAAATCTTTAGTGAGCCGGGTCTATGTGTGCCATCCTAGCTATGTCTCTGGCTGTAAGAGTTTGAGAGACAACCTCTTAACATCAGCAGCGATAGCAATCGCTAGCACAACTGAGCTCTGGAGTGTCTAGTGATGCCAGTTGAGCATGAATCTCGAGAGTATCCTGCAAACGGGCCCCTCTGCATTCCACATTAAACTTATTGCCCTTCTGAGCTGTTGAAACCCCGGATTTATGGAATTATAAAAACAAACACTATTTGCCCTTCGCGGCTGTCGAAACCTCCTTGCCCAACATGGCGATCGAATACTCTTTATGCCCTACTGGGCGGTCGGATTCCCTCTTTTTACCTTAACGGGCAGTTCGGATAATATCTGGCCCTTTAAGGGCTTTATTTCTCTATCCTGGTTTGGGCACCATTCTAACCCGGTCCCGTCCCTCTCCACTATCGATTGTCATGGACTGAAACCCGGCTTATTTATGTCACACCTAGATTTTTTTTACTGCTACAGCATGTGTGGCATCTCTAAATTCTCTGTGAACGATTCTAACTGGAAAACCGACCTTCTCACTGATGGGCTGATTTATTGTCTGAAAGTGTCCAAAAAATTGGATCAACTTAGCCAACTGAGCAACGGTTTAAGCGCTGTTCAAGTATTCGCCTTCCTTTAAACATTTGGTGCCAATTAAAAACTCCTGTGCGGCTTGTTTAATATGTTCAAGGGTCTTTGAAGCTATTTTCTAAAGTAAAAAGCAAACAAAAATCATCTTAGCGTTACCCGACGTTACCGATTCGGGTGATGAAACCACAAAAATCACACGTTGACTAAAGTCAACACAGGTTTAGCGTCACCTGATCAAATATGGCATTGCTCTAGTGACAGCTCTCCTATTCAAAATAACAATATAAATATTTCTACAGGATATCATATACATAACTGTTCGTGAAGGTTATGATCTGATTGTAAAGTTCAAATCATTACCGGAATCTTTGAAATTAAAATAAAAACACAGTCGAAATGTCCCACGTGGATAAAACAATAAAATCTATACGAGAAGTAATGTTACACATTCGTTTCCACTTTTGTTGAACCCCGATAGCCGAACACTATCAATGACCTCTGGCAAGGTTGAGTTAGAAACGCACAAACGCCTCGATGGACGAAGCTCGGAAAAAAGGCAAACCTCACGAGATCACATGTGTTGTTCACCCCCACTTGGGGCGCGGCAAGAAAGTGTTGGGAAACGGGGGTCCCTGGCAGCAGCATCATCGCCATCATCATCGTTACTCATCCATCACCGCGCGACCGAAAAGCGGACCGGGGAAGTAAAGTCGAAAACCAGATTTCGCATGGGTGACATACACGAGTTGCTGCATATGTTTATCTTTCACATCGTATAAATATACTCGCAAATATTTTTTTTTATCTTAACTTCTATTTCTGTGCCGAATGACCAGGAAAGGTCAATTTTGATTGGAAAGTTTCCGAATTCTATTATCTAACTTGAAAAAGTTTTTATTTGTTTGGCTGTAAGAGCACCTGAATTCTTGGTCCAAAAAGCCTGCTTAGACCCAAATTCCGATTAAAGCAACCGCATCCGTGGTCTATTATACAAGTTTCATCGAACCTTTTTTTTAAAACGTTAAAAGGATTGATCCAAAACTGATGAGATTTGGACCCAATTTGACGCAATTTTTAACCGTTTGACAGTTTAAAGATCACGAGAGGGGTTGCCAGTTTTGTCACTGGATTAGATCTAATTTCGTAGGTCCAACTCTTGTTTAGATTATACCCAAGAATAGACCACGAATACCAAGGAATATTTAAAGAAGGTAGTGCCGAGAGCCATATTGGATTTTTTTTCGTGACGTCACTGTTGCCAAGCTGTCGAAGGTTTATACTGGTAGAACTCAAATTTCAAAGTTAAACACATTAAAGAACTAAATTAAAATCCAATTTGATTCGGATTATGTTGTAAGGCCACTAGTTGATTGTGCTATGAGGTTTCTTTGTGTTTAATAGACTGCAGTGTGTATTATTCTTGAATTTGTTATTGAATGCACAGTCATGCTCTATGTGAAACGAGCAAACATAATAATTTTCCCCTTTCAACTGACACGTTTCTGAAGGGATGAGTAATATCTTGTAAACTCCAAAGTGCTCCAACTGATTCAACGGCTTTTACCTGTTTAAAACCAATTATTAATTTGATCCGACCAGTGCGGTGCGCTCGCGGTTAGTTACAAGTGAAAACCCAAATAAAGTATTTTTCGATAAAAGTTTGGGTAATGTGGAAACAGATTCGCAAATCTGTTTCCACATTACCCATTGAATCTAACATGGTGTACCATATGAATTTCTAATTTAGAACAATTTACCCCAATAAAACCATTGCAACTTTGGTTTACTAAATTCCAATAAAAGATTGTGGTTGGACTCGAAAAATACTATTTTTGGTTATTTTATTTTATCAACGGTTCAAACCTAACTGATTTCAACATTTATAAGCAAAATTTTGAACTAATTATCAAGTTTTGTCAATTTGAGTTAGGATACCTCAGCAACTTCAATCGTCAGAATTAAAGCAAAACAATTACTACATTCAACTTTTTCAGTATCAGTCTTGAAGAACAATAATATTTCTAGAATTGTGTGCCTTCAAAGTTGAAAAAATCTTCAATTTTTTTTAAATTGCTAACAAAAATTGAAAAAAAATCATATAAATTCACAGATAATTGGCAACAGTGACGTCACAGGCGGTACTAATACTAAAGCAAGGCTGCCTCGGCACTACCTCCTTTAAATATTCCTTGCACGAATACAGGTTCCCTAACACTGTAAGGACAACTGTAACCCTGGTTTACCCAGCAGATTTAGATCTAAATTCTGACCAAAGCAACTGCGTCGAGGGTCCAGTTTTAAAAAAAACATTTTTAAGATCTGGTATAGGGAATGGTCCAAAATCGATGTGATTTGGACACAATTTGGCGCAGTTATGAACCAATTGACAGATAATAGAACACAAGTCCGCTTGCCAGTTTTTTTTTTCAATGGATTCTCTTTAAGCACCTCCTGCGTAGTTTTCCGCTAGAGAGATACAAATCTGCTATCTGTCGTATTTATGAAAAACCTTTTAATTTTTATCAGATGGCGGTACTAAAGCGAATAAGGTTAGGGTGACATGAAATCATTTAGATTTTAGATAAATTCAACTGTGAATTGAATGCTAGTGAATTGATCAAATGACTGGCCATAACATTTTCATTCCTCAACTGTTGAATAAAAAAATGGAATGATAAAGATTATTTTTTATAATATAAAAAACTTCTCCGATGTCCCAACTGACATTCAGCTATATTGAAATTAAGCTATACTAATCTAATCAAATGTTTATTAATCAACAAGTGTCCATTTTAACCTTCAAAACAATTAATTATTTTCAATTTACCTTTTTTTTCTAATGTTTATCAATCAATTTAATATATTTCTTAATCGGTGTAAAAATTTCCAACATCGACGGTTTTTAGAACGTATAGCATTCTAGATTTCCCGGTTTTATCCGGGCGTGCTCAGATATTCAAGGGAAATATCGAGGCGAGTCCGTATCAGCCCGGATTCCCTGATTTTATTACAATGGTCCGATTTTTGTCCGGATATCTTCACACAATTTGTTGAATAATTAAATGCACGTTTTTTCACCCGTTTAACAAAAAAAAATGTTCAGGCTCGGAAACGTGCTGAAAAGTTCTGGAAAACATAATATAAAATTACATTGTTTTTCGCACCACTTGCACTCGATTCATTAAGAAAAGCACGCTCATAGAATCGCTCAATCAGATAATTATTTTTACTTTGTTAAAAAAAATAATTTCAATATGGATTAAAACCTCATAAAATCTGCCAGCATAACTTTTCATGTTTACTTCATGCCTATCCTTGGCGCTCATTCTTATTTATTATGAAAATAAAACAATTCCTTTGGTAACTATGGCAATTATGGTAAAGCACTATGAGAGATAGTCATACAAGCAAGCGGACAAACTTATATAAATTGGAATTTCGGTTTAATCAACGCTTTTGTTTGTACTTCGAAATTATCGACGATGTCCGGTGAGTTTTAATAATAATCAAACAAAATTCACTAGTTGTCTATACGTTTCGAGCTACTCGAGGAGTAGCTTTTGTTATCGAAGTTATCGAAATTTTTCGGTGAGTTTTAATATTATACCTCACCGAAAAATTTCGATAACTTCGAAATACAAACAAGTGTTGAAATGTTTTTTTTAACAATTTGACTGTCATTTCTTTTGGTTACGATCCTAAGATAAAAAGGTTATATTTCACGATCAGATTTTTGAAATTAAATAATAAAATTTAAATTAAAAATTTTATTTAAAAATATGGGAAAAATTATTTGAACGGAACTCAGGCCCCTATCCTTTAAGTGGCTGCCCTTTTATATTTTAAACACTTCTAGCCAGCTCTATTTTTTACAAAATCACGTTTGAAAAGTAAGGATTAAATAGGTAGCCCGTTAGGATACCTAGCTTCAAAGTCAAGGATGGGTGACCTGGAAATCTGAAAAACTGATCTGATCGTTTTATAATTACTTTCCATAGAGAATAGGTCTAAAAAACTGACCCTGGTGAAATTCTAAAAAAGCTTCAAATCTTAGGATCGGAACTGAACTTTTCAGAACGTAAAACATGAAAAAAATCAGCCGGACCTTAATGATCTCGCCCGAAAACTTTAATTATTTAATTTTTTTCTGATTTCCTTCATTTTTTCATACTTTATTTTCTTATTAGTGATTCTGAATCCTCTCAACAGTGTATTTTCATAGAGATTAACGTTTACATCAATAACATAACAATAACGTAGAAGTTGTTTTGTGATCATAAATTTGCCTTGTTACTTTTTTATCAAACATTTATATCTTTGCAATTTTTCCTCATTGTTCTATATCTTAAGAATGGAGGAGGAGTAGGCGGTGACAGATTGACATCGCACGCGTTTTTTTTTCGCTTCGCTGATAATTCCAATAATTTTCGTTATTTACTTGAGTGAATCTTCATAAACTGAATCTAAGTGGTATCAACGTGTGGCTGGATTTTAAGAGCAGAGATGGCTACCAAATAAGTGCTCCAAACTTAAGGAAAGTGTCTTACAGAAAGTTTTAAAATTTGCCCCATGGAGTTGAAAGATTTTGATTTCGGTTTTGTTTTTCGTGCCAGTACTTGGATTTCGTTTTTCACTCAATGGACCTGAAAGTGATATGTGTTGTATGATTGCTGATCTTGTTAATTCCCACGATTTCAATGATATGCTGAACTGTAAAAAATGTGAAAACAACGGTGATAACCGTTAATTCGACTCCAAAGGTCTTTGGACGGGGCAAATGTTTACGAATTGGCGCTCGGGAGGAAGAATTGAGTTGCTTCGATTGAAAAATGTGAGAAGAACGTACCGCAACGGATGACAAATCGTGTGTGTTATGACATATTCAACACTCCTGGACGACGAGGGACTTTTGGTGAGATTGTTTCATGTTTCATTCATTCTATCATTCATCAATCCTATCTGCCAAGTAGGATTTCCTCAATTGCACCCTTCCGATTCCTATCTGAAACAGCTTTATGGGTCGTATGAGTTCTCTGCACCTAAAGAGTTATTTTGCTGTTTCAGATGTTTCCTACCATGATTACATTGACTTGTCACGGTGTGCATTATGGTACCACACTAATCTTCAAAATAAACATTTGAAATGAGAATTGAATCCAGATTCTCATTTTGGCATCTTATGCTGGTTTTGATTATTAGTTGTACCATGTGTATCAGCCAATGCAAGATGTGTGTAGTCACCCCATGCTATGCTATGCTATGCTATGCTATTGTTCTATATCTTAAGAATGGAAGAGTTCTGAAACACGAGCTTTTTTAAACAAAGTGTCTTCTTCCTAATTAAAATTTAATTGAATTTTTTTTACGATTTTTGTCCGCGTGAGTTCTCATAGTACAACACAGTGCCATTTTTTTTTTATTTTTTTTTTTAAATATATCTTTATTAGTACCAAATCATCATTACATTTATATTACATTAATACATTAAATTAGGTGTTCAGTTCAATAATGAACTTTCAGAGCCCTATAGTTTAATAATCACTAAAATTTATTTATTCGACTTAAATTTGCTGAGCACAATCAAGTATTTTTATAAAGGAGAACATCCTGTAGTGAAAAAAAAAAATATTTTAAACTAAAAACTAAAGCTATCCTAAAATTAAACTAATTGTAGAGAGAGCGAATCTCTGCGATGGAAGACTGCATCGATTTGCCTCTGAAGTTGGAGATGATTTTGTTGGCCATCTCTTCGATAGATTCAATGCCTGCAATCCGATGAAGATCTTCGGTGCTGTGCCAAGGTGGAAGCCGCAAAATCATTTTCAGAACCTTGTTCTGAATCCTCTGGATGGCTTTCTTCCTCGTCGCGCAGCAGCTAGACCAAATCGGAACTGCATACATTATCGCTGGTCGGAAGACTTGCTTGTAAATAAGCATCTTATTCCTCAGGCAAAGTCGGGATTTCCTGTTGATGAGAGAATAAAGAGATTTAGTGTATTTATTACATTTAGATTGAATATCTTCAATGTGATTCTTAAAAGAAAGATTCCGATCAAGTGTGAGTCCCAAGTACTTCACGTGATCAGACCATTCTAAAGAAACCCCATTAAAAGTTATGGAATGATTTTCATTAGGTTTTAAAAAATTTGCTCTTGGCTTATGGGGAAATAAAATAAGTTGAGTTTTGGAAGCGTTAGGAGAAATTTTCCACATTTTCAAGTAATTCAAAAAGGAATTTAAATTTTGTTGCAATCTACTGCGTACCACCCGTAAATTTCGACCTTTGGCTGAAAGCAAAGTATCGTCAGCAAATAATCTTCTACCTTTTCCTTCTGGGACATCAGGAAGATCAGAAGTAAAAATATTGTATAAAATAGGCCCAAGTATACTACCCTGAGGGACACCAGCTCTAATGGGTATCCTTTCAGAGCATGAATTTTGATAGCTTACTTGCAAAGTTCGGCTAGTCAAATAATTTTGAATAATTTTGGTGAGATATACAGGAAAATCAAATCGAGCTAATTTAGCTACTAAACCTTTGTGCCAAACACTGTCAAAAGCTTTTTCAATATCAAGAAGAGCAACACCAGTTGAATATCCCTCAGATTTGCTAGCGTTAATCATATTAGTTACACTCAAAAGTTGATGTGAAGTAGAATGTCCATGACGAAAACCAAATTGTTCATCAGGGAAAATAGAATTCTGATTAATGTGAATCATCATTCTATTCAAAATAACTCTCTCAAATAGTTTACTTAAAGAAGGAAGCTAACTAATTGGTCGATAACTTGAAGGCTCTGCAGCACTTTTTCCAGGTTTCAAAATTGGAGTTACTTTGGCATTTTTCCATTTATTGGGAAAATAAGCCAAGTGAAAACATTTATTGAAGATTTTAACTAAAAAATTTAAAGTGCTTTCAGGCAACTTTTTAATAAGAATATAGAAAATCCCATCTTCCCCCGGGGCTTTCATATTTTTAAATTTTTTGAAAATCAATTTAAGTTCATCAATATTTGTCTCACAAGAACTTTCAAACACAATTTGCTTAGAAAGAATATCATCAAATTCTAGGGAAATTTGAGCATCAATTGGACTTACAACGTTTAAATTAAAATCATGAGCAGACTCAAATTGTTGGGCTAATTTTTGAGCTTTTTCTGAATTAGTTAAAAGAAGTTTATCCCCATCTTTCAAAGTAGGAATTGGCTTCTGGGGCTTTTTTAGAATTTTAGTTAATTTCCAAAATGGCTTTGAGTAGGGTTTTATGTCCTCTACTGCTTTAGCAAAATTTTCATTACGAATGAAATTTAAACGACGTTTGATCTCTTTTTGAAGGTCGCAATAAATTAATTTCAAATAAGGATCCCTAGTTCGTTGAAATTGGCGTCGACGAATGTTTTTCAGTCGTATCAAAAACTGAAGATCATCATCAATTAAAGGTTGATTAAATTTATGTTTAACTTTAGGTATTGAAGCGGCTCTAGCATTGACAATTGAAGTTGTCAAATTTTCTACAGCCAAATCAATATCTTCTATTGAATTCAATGGAACGTTTACATCTAAATTACGTTCAATAAAATTCATATATCGCTCCCAGTTAGCCTTTTGAAAATTAAAAGTTGATTTTAAAGGGTTTTCAATGGGACTTTGGGATAAAGAAAATGTTACTGGAAGGTGGTCTGAATCGAGGTCCGCATGAGTAACTAATTGACTACAATGCTCGCCTAAATCCGTTAGAACCAAATCAATTGTGGAGGGATTTCTAATTGAAGAAAAACAAGTATGCCCATTAGGATATTCAACAGTATAATAACCTGCAGAGCAGTCGTTAAATAAAATATTCCCATTTGAATTTGATGAAATATTATTCCAAGATCGGTGTTTTGCATTAAAGTCACCAATAATAAAAAATTTAGATTTATTTCTGGTGAGTTTTTGTAAATCTCCCTTCAAAAAATTTTTCTGTTCACCGCTGCATTGGAAAGGCAAATATGCGGCAACAATTATAATTTTCCCCATAGAAGTTTCTAATTCAATTCCAATTGTTTCTAAGACTTTTGTATTGAAAGAAGGAAGAAGTCTAAATTTGAGACGACTATTGATGACAATAGCTACACCTCCACCTTGTCGATCAAGTCGATCATTTCGTAAAATTTTAAAGAAAGCATTGCTTTTCAAGTTATTGTCTGGCTTTAAAAAGGTTTCAGTGATGGCAGCAATATGTATGTTTTGAGTTTTCAAAAATAAAAAGAACTCGTCTTGGTTAGCCAGCAAAGATCTAGCGTTCCAATTCATAATATTTAAACATCTATTTGGATCCATGAGGGAATCGTAAAGTCATAATAATTTTGTTAGCATAATTAAAAGAAGTTTGGAAAGCTTCAAACATTGAATTTGCTTTCAACATAAGTTGCATCATTTCCATTACATTTTGATGCAAAAATTTCAATTTTTCCTCAGTAATCTCACCCAAATCAACAAAATTGTTAGAATCAGAAGAGGAAGGAGAAGAAAAAGTATTTGAATTTCGGGGATTTTCCCAAGCCTTCGCATGAACGTTGAGACTTGGTTTTTTCCCATTTTTATTAGTTAAACCTGAAGAGGGCAACCCATTTTCAACCACCTCTGAGAACGATAAACCACGAGTCTGTGGCGCAGAATCAGCCCAGGTAACATTAAAATCACTTCGGGTATTACCCAGCCGTGATTCCAATGTAGGCCGAGGCTGACTGCGAACAGGCAGGTTGTTTGCCGGTCTGACGTGTGAAGACGAAAAAGAGGAAGGAGGAGAAGAAACTTTTCTGGAAACTTTGGGATTTTTCCTAGAAGCAACAATTTTTGCCCTAACGGGACAGTCTAGAGAATTCGAGGAATGATTACCTGCGCAATTCGCACACTTAAAAAATTCTGTTTTTGGCTTATCACCACCAAAAAGGCATTAAGATTTTTCATGATCGAATGAGCCGCAAAACATGCATCTGGCATTCATTCTACAATTTTTAGTGCCATGACAAAAAGCTTGACAACGACGACATTGCGTAATATTTTGTAAAAAATTGGTAGAAGATTTACGAAAAGGTTCAAATTTTACTCGACAATGAAACATAAGACGAGCCTTTTCCAAAATTTTCAAATTATTAACCTGATCCTTTTTAAAATGGATCAAATAAAGTTCAGGAGCAAAACCAACACTACTGGTGTTATTCGTGTTGGTTCTTTTCCTCATTTGAATTACTTGAATTGGAGAAAAACCCAACAAAGAATTTAATTCATTTGTGATCTCATCCGGTGTCTGATCGCCGGTGAGACCACGAAGTACAACTTTAAAAGGACGATCACCTCTAGTGTCGTACGTAAAAAAATGGTGTTTTTTATTATTCAAATAATTTAAAATTTTTTGAAAATCATTAAAAGATTCCGCCAATATACGAGCAGTTCCCCTTCGACCGATCTGAAAAGAAATCTTCACATCCTTGACGGAAGTGACGATTTCTTTTCGAAAGGCATTGAAGTCAGGAATCGTGACCGTTATTGGTGGAATCTTTTCGTTTTTAAGAGTATAAGAAGAAGAAGAAGGTTTCTTAGTACTCTTATCAGAATTAAATATGAATATTTCCTCATCACCGATGTTATGAAGGACATCGAATGAATTGGAAATTTCAACTTTTTTGGCAGATGGCCCTGGATTAGGTTCAGCAATCCGTTTTCTTCCGGCCCTTGAGCCAGCCGAAGACTTCCCCATGCTGGAAAGAAAAGAGAAAATATGAATAAAAGGAAATGAAAATAATTTTAGCACTGAAAAGTGCTGATTGAAATACAGGTAAGGAAAAAATAAATAATTTAAAATGTTCCTGCAGGTACACAGCAACGATACGATGCTCCGGCGTACGTGTTGACGGCTCAACGGTACAGATGGAAGTGACAACACAGTGCCATGTTTCTTGATTTTTCTGTGTTTGCTCTGCTACTTTGATCATGAAGCCTAGTCCACACTAGGCAACTTGGACTGCGATTTCGGTTGCTGAGACTTGTTTATGTTTACATTTGCATCTCGTCTCGTCTCAAGTCTCCCAACAAATATGGGAGACCTTCAGCAACCAAGATGTAAACATAAACAAGTCTCAGCAACCGAAATCGCAGTCCAAGTTGCCTAGTGTGGACTACGCTTGAGGTTTGACAGCTCTGAGTGCTAGTGGAGACTCCACTCGGAAAATTAGCTTTTTCCAGTGGTCCAAACAGCCGGTTTAGACCTAGCAAATTCCGATCAAAGAACCGCATCGGGTGCGTGGTCTGTTATACCAGTTTCAACTAATTTTTTTATTGAACTGGTATAAAGATAGTACAAAACTGATGAGATTTGGACACAATTGACGCAGTTCTAAACTGATTGACAGTTAATAGAACACGAGGAGGGTTGCAAGTTTTATCACTGGATTGGAACTAGTTCTTATATAAATGAGACACATTATTATATTTGCTTTAACCCTAATCCGCTCTTGAGTGTCAACATGACGCTATTGGAAGTTTGGTGGCTTGTAACTTTATTCGGGTGCGTTTCGGGAACCCACAATAAATTCTTGAAATATTTAATGTTGCCCCGAGTAGGATTTTATGCCAAAATTATAGCAAATTTTTCTATCACGCCCTGAGAGCCAAATTTGCTCTCATTTTGCTTGACATAGGTGGTACACAGCAAGACTGAAAGCACAAATTTTGATACATGGTAAGCAAAGTGATACCAAATTTTGCTAAAACTGAGAGCTTAATTACACCTCATTTTCCGAGAGCTAGTGAGCACAACGATGCCAATACAAGGTATCATGCATTTTCAAATGATAGCAAAATTGAACATCGTTATGCTTTCAAATCTTTCAAAAATTGAGGAGTAGATAAGGTCTCACTTTTAGCAAATTTGGTATCATGTTGCTAACCAAGCCAACCAAGTTATGTCAAGCAAAATTAGAACAAATTTTACTCTGAAGGCGTGATAGCAAAGTTTGTTATTATTTGTCTTAAAAGTCCGCTCAGGGTATACCGCACAACAAGATAAATTCATATTATGTATATATCGAGTCTTAATGATTCATCCCACGAAAGTACCGCGAATCTGTATAGCAGTGACTAAGTCAAAACATAAAAAAACCATGGCTAACTTACTCACCTGAATTTCCATCTGACTATTGAAATTCCTCATTTAATCCCTATACATATCCGCGGCACCTTTCATTTCTCAATACTTGCCATTTCCGAATATCCAACCAAAAAATAACAGTCCCTGGGGATCGGAGACTCTTGGTCTTACAAAAAATTAAAGTTCAACATATCTAAAAGAAAAAACAA
The DNA here is from genome assembly GCF_029784155.1 of Uranotaenia lowii. Taxonomy (NCBI): domain Eukaryota; kingdom Metazoa; phylum Arthropoda; class Insecta; order Diptera; family Culicidae; genus Uranotaenia; species Uranotaenia lowii. The sequence goes on along the minus strand of NC_073691.1, from coordinate 167,437,292 downwards.
ACAAATAAAAAGGAGGTTAATGATTTTAAAAAAATAGTTCAAATTGTTTTAAGTATTAAAAAAAGTGGGCTTGTAATATAGCTCAGTTGGCAAGTCTGTTGTCTCCTGAGCCGATGTCCGTGAGTTCGAGCCCAAGAGTAAATATCGAACACAGTTGAACCGGGTAAGTTTTTCAATAACTATCCGCCAACTGTAGCGTTGATAAAGTCGCGAATGCCATAAATATGGTAAAACGACTATAATCGAAACAAAAAAAAAATTAAAAAAAGTAACCCGTTAAACAGTACAGTTTCATTGACTAATTCCAAAATAATTTGGAAATAATTAGTCTGATAACACATTTTTAACTTCTTTGTGTTATTGACGACCCACATAGTTTGAATAAGGAAAACATTCTGCGTTTTATTTTGTTCAATTCGCATTAATTTCGAGTATCTATACATTCAGGCGTTTTAACATGTTCGTTTAAAACAATTTAAAATTCGTTTTAAGTAAGGTGATAACAATATTCAAAATTCTCTGATTGGGTGACAACTTTCACGAAGTCGGAGAATTTTGAGAATTGTAAACACCTACCAAAAACTTAAGGAATAATTTTAAATTCGTTCTAAGTAAGTGATTACAATGTTAATAATTCTCTGACTATTTAGGTGACAACATTCACTCAGTTGGAGAATTTTGAATATTGTAATAATCTTCCTAAAAATTTAAGGTGATTAAAATATTCAAAACTATACGATTAGGTGAACGTTTTCACTTAGTCAGAGAATGTTGAATATTGTACTCATTCACTTAAAACTACATGTAAATATTTTTAAATCGGACTTGATTTAAACGCCTGAATGTATACTTTATCGAACTCCCAGATTCAACAGAATCATTGTTGATGAGAGTAAGTTTGTACATCTGATAACTAGAGTGTTAAAATGCGACAGGCCGAATTTTGAAATAAATTTCTTGAAATAAAATTACTTAAGTGTATTACTTGAGTAAGTGCTCTAAACTTTGCCAAAGTTACTGGTTTAGACGTGCATTCACTTATCACAACAAAAATGGTCTTTTTACATAAAACCACACGAAAAAATTAGATATGCTCACAAAATATGATGCACTTAACCTACATTGGTTGGATATATATTTTTTAAATGCTCAATATTGAAATAGCATGGCACCTCACAGTTTGGTTCGAGCAAACGTCGAGTGCGGTTCGTTTTCGGTTTTGCAGCGGGTTGCGAGTCATGGAATAAGAATCGTCGTTGTCGTTTCGCGCTTGGTTGTCGAACTTAATTTTCATCTCTTAATGCATACAATTAGCCTTGCCACTCTGGTATCAGTGGCATAATGCAAAAAAAAATCAGTGATTGAAAAAAGTGAATTACCTAATCTAAAATAAACGCCGAAACGGAAACGTCTGAGGTACGCTTGTTAGAAAACATGGCGATAGAACGATTTGCCTCCGTAATTTCGTTCGGTGTGACGCGTACCTCTTCATGCAGAGTTTCGAACAACAAACAAAAGAAGTGATATAAAAAAATAATGTGATATTTCCGGGAGTATAAAGTGAATTTCGATCAATTAAATATGGCGCCCTTAAACGCACGGGTTATTATTGGTGCTGCAAATTGCTTCCAGCAAAGCAAGCGGGCTTCAAACCCGAGGATGTGTGTGCGTGTGTTGGATAGAACTCAGCGAGCGGGTTACGCATGCGCAATTGAGAGTTCTCTCACTTCGATGGGGGTGAGTGGGGGAGTGTAACCTGTGATGAGTGCGGTTGGTGGCGTGCTGGGGCGATAAAGCTTCGCTTTGCTTCTAGGTTACAATAGGAACACTACGCAAAGCTTGGTATGACATATCGGCAAGAGCATAATTCTACAATAAACTTCAAGCAGAAAAGATAATATGCGGACTCGACGGAACAAATGCGGTGAGATCATTCCTGTTTTGCGAAATTTTTATAGTACTGTGACAGTTTACTTAACAATTCATCCACAGTTTGCAGATGACATTTTCTGGTTACTATCGTTACTTAATGAACTGGTTACTCATATCCTTTTCAGCCTTTATCTCAATAAAATCCAAGAACAAAATAAATTAATTTCTTCTTCACATACTTCTACTGTACATTAAATGTTAATCAATGTTCCTTTGTGTCGCTGGTAGTGAGATGATAAATTATTGTCTTCACTGTTCTGTGCTGTATCCTTTTAAATAGTAACAATAATATTTTTTCTTTAGGGAAAATCATTTCGCAATCATTTCGTGCTATAATTTTTGTTTATATTAACATTATATTACATTTTGTCAAATTTTTTCAATTTTATATTTTACCATGTTTTTATATAAATAAATATTTCTCATATTATATTACTCCTTGCATTTCCAGATTCAAATAATTTAAGAAGGAATGCATCTGGGGATAACTCAATGAAATTATTGCAAGCGGCACGGGTAGCCGGCCATTGTAAGTTTCTGAGGGTTGGATGCCTTCCTTCGACGAACCATCGGACCGTGGAAGCCCTAGAAGAAATTCGAAGGCCAAGCCACACAGACATAGGCAGGACCTTGCTACCGATGGGGGAACCATACATACATACATACATACATACAATATTGAAATAGCATGGCACCTGATTTGCTCCAAATAATTCTAACTAAACATAACTTAAACAATTTTTACGATTCATTGATTGAAAAGTACAGGTTTTACACCAATTTTTTTATATTTTTTGTGGTCATGATCTTAAAAAAATTCAAAAAAAAAGTATTCTTACTTGCAACGTATAGCTTCTAACTTCAGCTTTCTTGGATTTTTTTTGAGCATTCCGTAGCTGATCTACAGTCTTTTTTGCGAAACTTGATTTTTTGGTTTTTCTATTTTTGACTTTGAATAACGGAAAACTGAAGTGTTGTAGGTGAAAATTGTCTGAGAAACATGTTTGAGTTAAATCACGAAGAAAAAAAAATCACGAAGGGTCCAAATCTTTAAGTTTTGTAAAATCGGTTGGGAAACAAAAAAGTTATATTGGTTTTAGTCAGAAGTGTCAAATTGACACTCCAGGGTCTGTACTGCCGTTCTAAGCAAGAATGTCCCATGTGACTTTTGGGTCATTTTCACTTTTTTGATGGAAACGGTCTCTTCTAGTGTTAACTTTCGAATAAAAACACAAACAAGTATACTTTGTTCTGAACTTATACGAAATTTTCATCAAGGTGGTTGACTATGTTGATAGTTCTACGCAAGAATGTCACACAAGAGAAAATTCTATGAAAAATACAAATTTTATCAAAAAAATGTCTTAAGATGAGTTCAAACTGTTGAATTGATGTTATTCACTGAAAAGAACACTAAAATAGAGGGCATAGGCAGGGCTGGTAGCGAGTCACTTTTTAGTGACTTGGTCACTTTTTTTGGGTCAGTCACTAAAAAGTCATTTTTTTCATCATTTGGTCACTAAAGTCACTATTTTCCGAAAAATGGTCCCTTTTATCACCAAAAGTCACTTTTTTCACCGAAAATAAACCAATGAAAGAGTAATTTGAATGGCGCGTGTTAATATTGTCGGTAGTAACGGTAAATTACTTGATCAGTCAGTCAGAATTTTTTTTCGCCTCCGGCGGAATTTCGGTATGAATCTTGGCTTGAGACATTTCGATCTACGACATTGACGACGTTGACGTTCATGAATTGAAACTAACTTTGATTGTAGATTTTAATTTTTAGGTCAATCAACCTTTTGTATTGGAACTCAAAACTTGATATACAAAAACCCTATCTCATCTTTAGAATGGGTTTTTATTAAGAAGTGTAACTAAGATTGAGATTGAAACGAACCATTTTTTTATTGAAAAAATCTTTTATGTCATAATAAATGTTATGTTGATATGAAATATTCTTAAAAAAAAATTTCATACTCAATTTTATTTCGTGTTTTTGTTCTTCTAAATACTTAAAAAAAAAGGTTTTAAAAGTTTACACAAGGCCACAAAATTTACATTTTTCTTAGGTGCAATGAATTTAAACGGTAATTTCAACTAATTTGGGTTCCCCGAATCTAAATATGTTTGTTATTTGATTTTAATCGCCGTAATTTTTTATGATTATAATTTGAATGGCTTGTGCGGCGGAGTGAGGACTGGAGAGAGTTTGTTTTATAGAAATTTGAAAGAAAGGTGGATAGACATGCATTGGTGCTCCAATAGGAGAAAGCTTTATAGGTGTTGAAATTATAGGCTAGAGGGCATGTTGATGAAAAGCTCCCATGAATTGCTCCCGCCTTTGCTCTACACTAGCTAACGATTCGCAGCGAGTCTGAAAAAATGGAAAAGTCCCAAGAACTGTTCTCGCCTAAAATTTCAACACCTATAAAGCTTTCTCCTATTGGCGCACCAATGCCTGTCTATCCACCTTTCTTTCAAATTTCTATAAAGTAGATTCTCTCTAGTTTTCATTCCGCCGCACATGCCATTAAAATTATAATTATGAATCTAAATATGTAGGTATGCAATATTTCCATCAGCTTTTGTTATAGAAATGACGTTTGAAAATAATTAAAAATCTTTAGAGAAGTTTCTGCACTTTTTTTTTACAAAAACTCAAATTAAAAACATATTATTTAAAAATTAAAGTTTTATATGAATTGATGAGCTTTAAATAGAATCAAGTTTTTTTTACACTTTCTGCTGTGATGTCAAAAACACTTGTAATCACATTTTTCCATAATCAGTTTTCTATCAATGTTTGATTTTACTAGTAATAAACTCTTTATCACCAAAACTAAATGTGTTCGGCCGAATTTGACAAAATTTCTAGTTTAGAACACTATTTACCAAATCAATTATTTAAAAAAATAGGCACCAAAATGGTTATAGTGAAACATGTTTATTGAAAAACTCTTCCTGAAATGTTTTTAAAAACTAATCTTTTTTATTTCCATATTGTTTTTTTTTCAATTTTCAAATAAATTTACTGAATTTTATTGTACAGTTTTTTTCAATTTTTTAATCAACTTGCCGGATTTATTTTAATCAAACTTTTTAAATTTTTAAGACATATTTTAACAATTGTTTCCTTGTTTTTAAATTCTGAATTTTCGTGTTCTTCAACCATAAGCCTTTAACTCCAAATTTTTAATAAAAAAACATAATTTCAACCTCTGTTCTTTCAGGACCCGATATTTTAATCAAAAGAGACAAAATACTCAGAGCTTGTAATATAAAGCCGCAAAACCTGTGATTGAAAATTTAAAAACTTTTCATTAATACTTTTTACATGAAATCATCTTTTTTGGATCGATCATGATTTTTAAATTAATCTAAAAAAATTGAAAAATTGTTCTAAGTAGCAACTTTGTAAATACATTTTAATACGCAGTGTTAACTAACTTTGTATTTGATTTGTGCTTTCAATATTAATAACAAAAGTTTTGAACTAATTATTTTTAATTTTTCATCAGTTTTTATCATTCACGTAACTACTCATTTTCTAACATTTCTTTGTCAGTGTAGTTGAACATGAAGTTATTATTTAAGCTTCAAAAATGAAATTTTGATAACTGGAGGATTTTACTTTATTAAAGATTTTATGTCTGGCTTATATAACTGGCACTTTTAAAATAATTATAAATATATTCTTCTTTTTATCAAATTAAATTAAACCATCGAACATTGAATAAATTCTGTTCAAAATTCATTTCTTACTCAGTAATCGGTAATTCACATTTCAAATCGTGATTAAATATTTTTTGTACAAATTAAAAAAATTTCAGCGGAATTTCTCATTTAACTTCCAGTTGAAAATGAGGAAAAGAATTCCAAATTTAGATGAATAAAAATTAACAATTATTATCATTTTCCTAACATCCATTCATGGTAAGATTGAACATTTATTTTAGAATTCCCCCCTGGACGGGTCCTTCGCACGGGCCTGATTTGGTCACTTTTTTTTACTTCAAAGTTACATTTTTCGTTCTACATAGTCACTATTTGGTCACTTTTTTCGGTCCTCAAAGTCACTATTTGGTCACTTTTTTCGGTCCTCAAAGTCACTATTTGGTCACTTTTTTTCAAACTTTGGTCACTAAAGTCACTACTTTTTCATTGTCAAACCGCTACCAGCCCTGCATAGGAGGAGCGAGAAGCCTTGAGTGTTTTATTCAGAGAACTTTCACTAAACACTTTTCGGTAGGCACAACTTACAGGTTCCATACTCAACTATACATTTTTATAAACAACTAGCTGACCCGTTGTGCTTTGCTACACCTTCCGGAAATAAATGTAATTTGTAAAAATTTATTCAAATTTAGATTTTAGAGAGAATTTTTTTAAATCAAACCTCATCATACTTCAGAACCAACAACTTTGAAATGAGAGCTGCAACTGCACGGTAAACATATAAATATTTAAAAAAATATCAGTTGCATCACTAAATAAGTTCTCAGCGTTTTTTTTTTATTTTCTCTTTGAAAGTCAAATATTCAAAAATGTAGGAAAAAACAAATTTCTAAGTTTACATTGGTCCCGTATATTGGGGCAAGTGTCAATGCAAAGCTTATTTACAGATGCGTCAGAGTAATGGCTTTAAAATCGAATGCTGTTCAAAGGGAATGACCTTCATTTACAAAGACAATTAAGAATTTTCAATATCCGGTGCAGTTTCAACATTCGGAATACCCCTTCTGGTCTTTCCAACATATTGAATCGTTTTGAAGATGAATTTCTTAAAAGTTCGACGTTTGCCCTTGCCCCACCGTGTAAGTTAACAGAAGGGAATATTGTTTTTAACACTTTAAGGGTAAACTTAAAATTTCTCTTAAAAATTTTGCGTCCAGTTAAATATCAGTTCTAAAGTCTCACTTTTCAAAAACGAAGCGGATAAAAAATCTCTTTTATGCAGCCATGTAACACAAAAACACTTTTCATGTTAAGTACGTACTTGAATTCATATGTAAGCAAAAAGTACAATGGTTTTTTCAGAATTAATTAAAATAAAAAGCTCCCATTTTCATTTCTAAATTCGTTTCAGTTGTGTATTTGGCCCGAAGTAACAATTTCTAGAAGAAAACATAATTTTTAATTTTTTAACAGAAAAAGTTGAACGTTTGAACATGTTCTAATGTTCCTTGAATGAAAAGTCGAATGCTACCAACATTAACACGAACCAAATATGGAAGTATTTTTGCAAATCTTTCAATTGGTTTTCATTCTATTGATAACATACCAATCCGTGGCACATCTAGGCGTCATTTATTACCACATGCTGTGTACAAATCAAATAAGCAAGAAAAAAACACATCTAGGTTGCATATCGCCCCACGTGTTTGAGAAACAGGCGCCTTATTGTTAAATTTTCCAGCAATCAATGAACAGTGAGCTTTGGTTACTATCCTCTTGCGACGACGTTTGCTCGCCCATGGAGACGAAAAACAAACCCCTCAAAGAAAATATGCTTGGTTGAGAAATACGCGCCAAAATATTCCTACTGATCAGTATGCTATGCCTGGGTTACCATCCTTTTGCGACGTTGGCCGCGACGCCTCGACCATAGAGACGAAAAACAAACCGCCCAAAGGAAAAAAAAATCTCAAGAAAATGGATGTCATGACTTTAATTTGTTTCGAAAAACTACAAATTTTGTATGGAAGCCTCTCCTTCCTTAAGTCGGATGGAGTTTTGACTATTACAGAAACCATCCCCGGCCTCAAAAACCCTCAGATGCCAGTTTTGACGATGATCGGTTCAGTAGTTTCCGAGTCTATAGGGAACAGACAGACAGACAAACATTCATTTTTATATATATAGAAGAGGAAAGTATTTCTCAAATTAAGGTTTAGCATGAGTTTTTAGGAAAAAAAATAAACTACGCAAGCTTTTAAAATGATAGAAAAATTGTAGCCTTGTGACAGTTTTTCGTAGAACTAGCATCGGCATGCGTTCTGATTCTACGCAAAAGTGTCACACGGAGCATTTTTGGCTCTAATTTGCTGGTTTTTTTTTGTAGGAAACTTTATTTTTTTGGCAGAAAACACTGTAAAATGATTAACTTGAACTGTTCACTACGAAAATACTGTCGGTGAATTTTTAGTTTGAGAGAAAAATTGGAATTATAGCTTATATTTCAATCGCGTTTTTCTCGTTTGCACGTTTTTCCACGTGGAATCCACATGGGACAATCTTGCTTAGAACGGCAGTGTAACGGATAAAAATTTCAGGGACGGATGAGGGTTAAATCTGAAAAGCTTCAAGACCGCCAGTTAAAGTTTGTGAAGAATAATTGTGGCGGTAGAGAATTCGTATAACACTCTTCTTTAGCAGTTCAGTTCAGTGCAGCTTTAAGCTAGAATTTATTGAAAAGTTAATATAGGGATCGAATAGTTAAGGCATACCTTCTTACAAAATTTAGTGTTTATCCTTTTCTATGAATTCTCTAACGTGTCACAAGTTAACCTCAAACTCTTTCCTTATCCACTTTTCGTGTACAAACTAGGATATAATATACTGTGGGTAACAATTTAAATAATCTTCAAAATGATCTGATTCGCAACTCTATCCGAGAACACGCTATCTACCTTCCAGAGTACTAAACTTACACTGTATTTGTTTTCTCCACTCGTGGAGTGTTCCACCGTACCCGATAAAAACAAACACAAATCCTCGCCAGTGTATTGCTACCTCGCTCACTCACACGCTCTCTCGCAACACTGGCAAAATTATCGGTGGGCCACCGTCCGTAAGCAGAACTCCGACAGGTCAAAACCAGTGCAACACCGTCCGAATAAACAAACAGTTTGACAGCACCTAGTGGTGCACCAGTGCAACACTAGTGCAACACTCGGCATAAACAAATACGGTATTAGATGACACTATTCTGTTTACTTCGTATGACGTATTTCCGACCGAGGGAATGGACGATACTCTCACTTGTTCGTCACGGGTTACCGCAACAATAATTGAATATCTGTTACCCCTTTACGAATGTTTTACTGTATGTATCGTATTTTTTTCTTTTTGGAAAAAAATGGTAAAACTTGATGATTTCTATGTCCATTCAAATTCCCTTACCAAATCAAAACCTGATGAATCAACCGTATCACCACATATCTAATTCTTGGATTTTTTTAACATTCGTAAAAGGTTCTAGCCAAGCGAACCTCAGTCAGAAAAGTAATTGTTAAAGTTAATTCTATCCGACATTACGTACACTGAAAGGGTGTGTTAAATATAAATCCTACAATATGGAAATGTGTTCGTTTCTGGATTTCGTACCAGTCCACAGCAACGCAAAACTCCTCTACAGTCAAGTATCTTATGCTTCTGATCTTTCGTTTTGTGGTAGGCCCGAATCAAGCTACTTTCGGCAATACAGGTACGCTCCAGCTGAAATCCGGTTGCGATTTCACAACCCCCCGTTCCCGAGGTTTTGTTTTACTGTAAGTAGATTGTGCCAGAACAGCCCCCGGCACCTGTAATTGGTTCAAAGGAATTCAATATACCAGTAAAACTCGTATTATTATACGATAGCGGGCGAAACACGTGTTCGCCCAAGTGTTTTTCCAATGTTTTGGAACGAACAAACAATTATCTTTAGAAACCACGAGTGTCGCAACGCAGCCACCGAACAATTCCGGACCCGGTTCTCAATACACACATAATGGAACAAATAAACGGCAGGGCTCATGGCGGCGCGTGTTGGGGCTTCGTCAAAAGCTAGCGAAGTGAGACGTCAGCTATAGTAATAAACATTCGCCAACCGACCGGAGCCAGCCGACTTCTCAATCGTGTAGAGACTGACGCCCCCTCAAGCGCTGCCCCCACCTGATACGGTGGACCACATACCTTTCATGAAAATAGAAAAAAATACATACCTCCTACCTACATCTCCCACGGTGCGAACTATCCAATAATGCGGAAATCACAACTGCGAGATCTGTAGTTTTTTTTTCTCTCTCTTCAGTTTTTGCACGCCACGTTCTTTGTTCGGTTGAGTCGTTTTGATTTATAGGCCCGCGCGTGCTCGTGATCGCGCGCCCTTCTCTTTGACTCGAGAGGCAGGTACCTCTGACTTTGGCAAGAACCAACTAACTAACACGTAAATAAATTAAGAACCAGTAGTTGCTGTTGCAGACAAGAATTCCATATAAGCGAAGACGGTGCTGCCGGGTTGAAATTCAAAAGTTGCCTCCACCTTCACCAACGATCGCCGAGCTACAGGGCTGGATTCGGATCTCCAGCGACCGCAGGGTAGATCGTTGTCTTAGAAGTTCTTAAAATTGAATTGAAAAAAAATTGTAAGAAGAAAGTTTTCCAATATTTGTTGAAGTCTTCATCAGTTATCTGTTGGAAGAATTGAAAAATCTTAAGTAAATAGCATATTAATCAGCTCGTTTCCATCAGGTTCCTAACTGGTTCGGGATGTCTTTGATATTTCAACAATTCACTTCGCTAGCGGTCCAATTTCTTGCGCACGATTTGACCACCATCTTTATTTTATCGATGGGCAGCTTACTTTTCAACATGAATTCCCGTCAGTTAGATAAATTGATCTTTTTTCTCAAGAGGAAATTTTGGATTGCGCTTGAACCCATCAGCTTTCTTATTTTTAAAGAGTAAATATTCTTCGCGCTTATTTAAATTAGAGTTTAAAGGGTGATACGGTAAAAATTTGGTCAAGGGAAAACGCGTGTAAATCGGTGAAATCGTTTATTGAAAACTCAAATGAAATTTCTTTTTCAAGTTTAATTAGTATAAAATGCATGAAAAATATTCAGTTAGGCTTCCGCTTTTCCAAATCCGTATTGCCGAGCCTTTCACTTAACCCCTGCCATCAGATTTTGTACAGCCACCTTGTCCACCTTCTTCGCCGCAGAAAGCCAGTTTTCCTTGAACTGCTGCTCGTCCTTAGCAGTTTTTTGGTCTTCTTTAGGTTCTGCTTGACAATAGCCCAGTATTTCTCAATTGGGCGGAGCTCTGGCGTGTTGGGAGGGTTCTTGTCCTTGGGAACCACATGCACGTTGTTGGCGGCGTACCACCCCATGTCCTTTTAACCGTAATGGCAAGATGCCAAATCCGGCCAAAACAGTACGGAACAACCGTGTTTCTTCAGGAAAGGCAGCAGACGTTTATTCAAACACTCTTTCACGTAAATTTTTTAGTTGACAGTCCCGGAAGCTATGAAAATGTTGCTTTTCAAGCCACAGGTACAGATGGCTTGCCAAACCAGATATTTCTTCGCGAATTTTGACAGTTTCATGTGCTTGAAAATATCTGCTACCTTTCCCCTTCCTTTTGCCGTAAAAAACTCCTGTCCCGGGAGCTGCTTGTAGCCGGCTTTGACGTAGGTTTCGTCGTCCATTACCACGCAGTCAAACTTCGTCAGCATCGTCGTGTACAGCCTCCGGGATCGCGCTTTGGCCGTCGTATTTTGTTTATCATCGCGATTTGGAGTCACTACCTTCTTGTAAGTCGGCTCGTTTTTTGGCTCGATGCACGGTTGTAGACCCAGCTTATTTGCGGCATCTCGGAGAGAGAGGTTAGGGTTTCGCTTGAAATTACCGGCAACTCTCTTTGTCGTCTCAACGGCTTCCGGTTTTCGATTTCCCTCAGATCCAGACTTCCTGGCTGTCGACAAACGTTCCCCAAACACTTTAATTACATTTGTAACGGTTGATTTGGCAACTTTTAGCGATTTTGCCAGCTTTGCGTGCGAGTAGCTCGGATTTTCGCGATGCGCGAGCAAAATTTTGCAACGCTGCGCTTCTCCCTTGGACGGCATTTTGACAACTGAAGAGTGAATTCCAAAATCAAAACAGGAGCAACATTCTACACACACACACACACCTTCAAAATGAGGGGTGTTTTTAAATGCAAAATTGAAAGAAATACGTCAAGTTGATATTGACCAAATTTTGACCGTATCACCCTTTAGAATTTGACGAAACGTTAAATAAGATTGTGCAGAAGCAACAAATGGGTATTGGTGTGCGCTTCTGGAATCAAAACCTAAACCTAGTTGAAGCAAGGTATATTGGTTCTACATTATTATTGTCAACGCGCTCGAATGACTTTCTAAATGGTGTGAAATAATGTTTTTCGAAAAATCCTCATCCACTGAAACGAGTGATTCAGTGTTCCATGGATGGTCCAGCAGTAAATTGGAAAATGCCCCAGGAACTAACTAGCGAGGTTCAAGAACTTGCTTCGAATCCGGCGTACGAGATTCTCACCATTGGGAGCTGTGGTCTTCACACTGTACATAACTCGTTCAAGGAGGGACTGAGGAAAAGTGAATGGAATTTGGATGAATTTTTGAGGGCGTGGTATAGCCTGTTCAAAAACATTTCACTTAGAAGGGCAGATTATACTGCATTAACGGGTTCAACTATATTTCCGTTAAAATTTTGTGACGTTCGCTGGGTGGAAAATGAACGCGTTGCAGAACGTGCTGCCAAAATGCTACCGAACCTCAAACTGTTTGCCGTGGTAAAAAAAAAAACAAGAGGAGAAAAAGATTAAGGAAAACCATCCAAATTTTAAGCAAAGTTTTCCATCGATTTCCCTGTCGAAGTTATTCGACATTGTTGCTAAAGCTGTAGATGATAATTTGCTGGGGCCAAAATTGAGTTTTTTTTGTTAAGGCCGCTTCGACAGTCTTTTTTTACGCGAATATCAGACAGAAGCACCGATGGTTCCGTTTCTCTTCGATAATTTTGGTTTGTAAAAACAATGATGGAGAAAGTTGTAAAGCCTGAACGACTAAACGTAAAATCAAAAACACTTATTGGAATTGAACTCTCAGAAACAAATCTTCTACCTCATGGAAGCGTAGAAATTGGATTCTCAACTAAATTGGCAATAAAGAAAGCAAAAAAGTCTGGTCATTTTTTCGACAAGGATATCGTTGTACCGAGAAATAGCTGTCGTTTGTTTTACTGTGGATTTTAGGATAAAATAGCTTTACGATCTCCCTTGTCTTATCCCATCACTCGGTATTTATCATGCGTTAATCCCGATGTGAATGCACACTATCCAGATATTGCCCAAAAAACGTTTAGACCTGTGTCTGAAGTACTTGTGGAGCTTGTGCCGATAAAATCAAGGACGAATTAGAACAATTATGTGCAATACTTTCAATAAAAACATTATTTTCGGGATATCGAAGAAAAACACAACGACTGGACATTTTTTGGATGGAACTTATTGGCGAATCGAAAAAGGAGTTCTTCAATTTGACGACCTTATTTATTGAAGCAAATTCTAATTTTGTCTCATGACAACGCGACGATGGAAAGAGGCTTTTCCGTTAACGCGAAATACCTAGTTGAAACCCAAACCGAGGAGAGTCTGACAGCCCAGCGTATCGTATACAACGGAATCAACATGTCAGGGGGAGTTACAGCTATAACGGTAACGAAATTGTTACCACAATTCTCACTGAAGATAGGGGAGAACTGTACAAGACGCACCAGCGAGGTAAAATGGCTCATGCCATTCTTTCTCAAAAATACACTAACCTTTGGCTCCGAATGGTGTTTTTCTTCATTTTTATTGTAGCAAACGAGCTTTTTTATCATTTTTTAGATGAAAAGTTCACAAAAACGAGTCTAATTCTTAGAAACAGAAGAATTAATAGATTCTGCCTAAAACTTGTTATTTTTTATGGTTAACATTTTATGGTAAACCAGTCTGCGCTATCTGATCAAACTGGAGCTTTTCGTTATAACACTCGTATGCACTTTCGAATGGCTATTACCTAATATTTTATTATATTTCACTAACTTTCCACAAATTTTAACTAAAATTAAACCACGTGTTTCAGGCTCAAATTTTGAATGCTGTTAACTTTTGAGAAAAACCAAATGTCAAAACAAAATGTCTTTCTTTTCATTTGCTGACTCCTAAATACCGATAACAACAAATTTCGTCCTTGTTTGAGTTAAAAAGGTGCACCAATATTTGACTCGGAAAAAATATCTGCCGCCATGTTTGCTGCGATATCAGTCAAGAAATTGAATTTCGTTGCCTACCTGAAGGCGTTTTACCTATAAGGAAATAAAAAAGTGAATTTTGAAAAGCAAAATTTTCGTTGAATTTAGCAATAAAAAATGATTTTTTGCCAAAGTATGGTTAGTTAGCAAAAATACGATGAACATGTAATAAAAAATTTGATGTTTCAATAACTATATTCCGTATAATCTTTGTTCCATTTCTTACCACCCATTCGGTATGGTGCGTTCTGTCCACTAGTTTTGGCGTTCTACCCCGCGGCTTGTTTTCTGGCTGTTGAGGATTTTCACAAAAATATAACCAAAATCGTGTTTTTAACATATTATCTTTTTCTGATAAGATGTAAATCTGATCCTTGAATCGTCGTGAACTAGCGATTATGCTTAACTGGTGCGTCTTGTACAGTTTTCCCCTATGTCGAGTCCTTAAAAGCAGAAAAAAATTGAGGAGAATCTTAAAGAAACTTTAGCGAAACGGAAGCGAGAGGCAGAAAAGGAGGCTAAGGAAATGGAAGCGAAAAAATTGATGGAGCTTTCTGACGCTCAGAGAGAGGCAAGCTTGGTGGACGAAAAAAATAAAATACTTAAAAATATATGAGATACAAATAAAATTGAAAAATGATAATCAGACATATACTAATTAATAAACCCTTTTTCTTTTGTTTAACATTTTCGACTCGAGTGACATTGTTTTAAAAATTAAAAAAAAACCTGCGTATCAATCTAATGATTTGTAGGTTCATTGGTAAACATAACTGAGACAAAAATCATTTAAAGATCATTTACCACTAAAAGAAAGCTTAATCGATTTTCGTTTATATGGTTTCAAAAATGAGTATTCGAATTTTGTTTGGTTTCCTGTTGTGTAAAACCGGGATTTCCGTGAGACCATGCGGGAAAAAGACGGGAAAAATGCGGGAAATCAAAAATTGATTTTCAATGGCCACCCTGGATAACACGTAACGTTCGAGTTTGAGTGTTACGTAATTCATGGACGCCTGCCCCTCCTTCCTCCTAAGCAGAATCGCAATGCTTCGATCAGAGATTGTTTACAGGTAATTTTCTACAGTGTTTGATGCCATTTGAGTTGGGACACCCTTTATAATAACCGGGCAGGAGTGATTTGATCAATTGTTTTTGAACACAGGGCAGCCGACCTATATGATTTGGAGACTGACCTACCTATGCTATGCTATTAACCAAATTTCAAAGAACGCAGAGCACCATGATTCGCTATACAGATCAATGAAAAATAGTTCGTTAGCTTAAATCAATTCAATACTCAACAGGCAGTTGTTTCACGACGGCACATTAAACCATCCAGTTACATGCTTCCTAAGTCCAACCATACCGGTTTCATAGAGGTCTAGAGCATACGGATTGCCAGTTGTGGGCTTGTAACTGGCTCCATAAACAGTGAACCGCTGTTTGCTGTTGACGCTGCGCCGTCGAAACTGTAAAACAAAAAGTGTCAAGCCAAATCGAGACCTTCAAGGTGCCCAAAACGAGTAACGCGTGACGTTAGTCCAAATACGGCTCGCAAAACCGGCTGGACGTGTACAGTAGGTTCCGTTACTGGTGCACGCACAAATCAGCACTGAGGAATTTGCATATTTCGCTCCTCGCACTGACGTCAACTGCCGTTATGTGCATGCAAATTGAATCGCCGCGAATAGTTAGGTTCTACACGGGAAACGGAAATCTTACCCGGGCTCTTTTTATAGATACTTGATTAAATGGTTTACTTTTTTTTTTGTCATGCGGCCGGATCAGTTTGTTGTGCTCGTTCGGAAATTTCCACTATCCCCATAAATCGTATCACGTTGATTCTCCACCATCACCAGTGGCAGCTGATGTGTAAATTTTGCGTCAATTAGCACGTTCTGAGAAGGCTTCCTTCGGTAGTTGCTGCGAATTCACGGTTCATTAGTTTATTTTTGGAGTATAGTTTACACATCACAACGCACATGGTCGCTAAGGCTTTTCTAATGGATTTGGCGAGACCGGTTCGGGAAGAGGGGCTATAAACGCATTTTTCATGGAAACAAATATTTAAAAAATTTGAGGGTTACTACTTACTAATCACTGATCGTACTTCCACAACCAGAACTTAAGTCTGAGTCCCGAAGAATAACGAAAGCAGGTTATTATACGTCTTGTCTTTGTTCATGTTTTTTAATGATTTTAATATGAAAACATTACAGTGACTAAAAACAAAAATCTGTCGGGCCTTCTGTGGAGCAGAGAACGCAGAAACGACAGTATCAAGGGGAAAGAAAAAGCGTGAATCACTAGTACCATGCGCTCCGAGAGGAAATTCATTGGAAAAACAGCTAATTAAATGAAGTGCTCCTTATCGATAGTGAAAGTACGACGAGAAATGAGTTATTCTGTTCACAGAATTCACAAAACTTGATCCAAATGTGATGGAGAATTCGAAGGTACAACGTTAAAAGATCGAAAATTCAAGCTTTAAGCTTTAAGGGTAAAGCGCCTGAACTCACTCTTGAAAATGAAGAGAATAAAATAGACACAAATGAAAATATAAGTAGACACAAAACCATTCAAAATATTTGGAAAACTCGAAAGTTAAAAAAAAATCAGTCAATAAAAAAATCATTTGGATTTTCATCAAATTCTTCCTGTTTTTCAGTAGTAAAAATATTTATAATATCTCAGTAACAGACAAATTGGTAGCAATTTTGAATAGGGCGAATGCGCCAAATGTAAACAAACTGAGTTATCAGTTGGATGAAAAAAGTACGTTCGAAGACCTACATTTTGATTGTACAAAATTATCTAATGGCTGTTTGGTTTTTAAGAAATAAAGGAAACAAAATAATATTTTTGCTGGGAGCTTATGGAGCTGTCAAACTTTGAACGCGTTTTTCTCGAAACAGCGATGTTTGCGCATTCGCCGTATTCAAAATTCGATACCGGAATATTTTTTTTTTTTTAATAAAGCGTAATCATTTTAAGCAAAGTTCTTAAAACTTAACAAAAAAAATGTACCTGGAATGTGAAAAAAAATGCTTCAAATTCGAAAAAATAGTTTTAAATTTCTTTTAAAACACTTACTTTGAAAAGTCTGAAAAGTCTCTGATTTTGATAGAAAAAAATTACAATTATTTTATGTGAAAATAAATTTAAAAAAATATCACGATACTTAGCTCTGAACAGCTGCAACGTTTCCAAGGAATCAAAAACAAAAACCATTTTCAGATTTCATAAGAAAAACCCTCAACCATGGTTAATAAACTCAGATGTGCAGCTTAGTTCCCATTGAACAAAGTTATTACCTTCACTTTATAAATAAGACTCTTCCACCTGTTTTTTGTTCCATGAAGTACAGCTCAAAATGACACATGAACTGTCATAAAACAAGAGTTTTCCTGGGCTCCGGGGAGATAGCTAACCGTATCTCGTGACAATCACTTGATCCCGTAATTCGGAGGAATTCTCTTTCGAGTGTTTAGGAAGTCGATCAAATGCAGGAAAGAAAGCTCCAGTCTCACGTGAAGTTGCAAAATTGATAGTTATATTTTCAAATTCTTGCTTAGTTTTTTTCGCGAAAATTTCAACCAGCCATTTTCGATTCCATTTACCGTTTGTTGTGATTGCTTGGCGATCGCGGTACACGCGCAGAACTCGGCTTAAAGTTATATTGCAGTTGCGGAGCGAAGATTAAAATATCAGCTTTGAAGAATGGTAAGCTGAACTTGTGCAATGGTTAATCGATTTCTTTCGAATTTTCTGCCATCATCCTGAAAGGCAAGGCCTGAAATCCCCGCAGCGGCTCCTTCAACGGCTCAACAACATTTGCGCAGATAATTAAAAAAAAATTAGTGCAGTGATTTTAAATAAAAGTAAGGAAAAACCCGTTTGGAGCCTACAGATGAACTCGACAGCTGTTTTCCTAAGCTGTTTTTCTGTCCCGAAATTGTCCTATAATTTCAGCTGTTAAAAATACAAGACGAAATCATCCCCACCACTGGCGAAAAGATTTAGTGTGTACCGTTAAAAAAATGGCTCCTGCACAATTCCAGGGAATGCCATCCTTAAAATGATTTTCACTTTTCATACCTTGGTATAGAAAGAACTAAGAGGCTTTCTCCTTATCACTACGCAACGAGCCAAGCATCAGCGTAAAAATATCATCTGCTTCCCCACATCACCTTAAATTATCAGGGTGCATTCTTATCACTTCCCCCATACTCAGCCAGTCACGTTATCCAAGCGTTTTTCACAGATTTTTTCATAAATTAAAAAAAAAACTTTAATTTAATTAAATTTTTTAATGGAAGAAAACAAAGGCGTCTGCATCTCCCAAAAGTCAAGGCTTACTTTATCCAAAATTAAAACCTACTTGTCCAACACTCCCGGAAAACTAGCTCAGCAGCAGGAGACCCCTGAACTATGTCTCAGGGTCGGCCTACTACTGGGTACCCGGAGGGAACGCGGAACAAAATTTAACGGAGTAAGCTGTGGTATTTCTTGCTAAACAAATGAACTTTAAGATTGAATTTTGAGGTGCTTGGTTTTTATTCAATTAAGTGTGGGTGTGGGTGTGTGGTGTGGTTCAGGGGTACTTCACAAGCTTTTATGGGGTTCAATAGTACCTACCGTCGACGGTTTTCTACGTTGGCGCGCTTACCGGATTCTTGCTGTAGCTCTGCTCTCGATGATTTTCGGGTTCTGGATGGGTGGGAACGTGGCTTATTTGGGCACAACTTGGAGGATGTTGCGCTCTGAGGATGGTTGGCGATGGCGTCTTCCCTCTTTGATGCAATCGGCGGACCACAGCAAGGCCGTATTGGTCGCGCCGAGAGGGGGTCTCCTTAGGAATTAAGGCACTTGTGCCTGAGACAACTCTCCTTTGCGTTGATGGTTCCTCGGAACCAGAGAGTGCGGGTCTTTTACGGTTTAAGCGTAACCAGTACAAGACTGATTAGGCCGACTCGTGTGTAGTGTGAGGATTCTCGGGTAAAACTTGATCCAAGATCAAAAGGTCCTGAATGATCCAAAAGATCGACACTAAAGGCCACATACAAAAAAAAAACGAACTTATTTTTGAACACTCACAACATTAACACACGAACGCCAAGATGGAAATGACTCATAACGGAAGCTGAGTCATTTCCCTCTTCTTTACTCTTATGCCAACCTCCGCTTATGCCACCCAAGATGGAGGTCCACCCCTCCCTGTTCGTGGTACTATGAACGCCTTATTTTGAAGCCCGCCTGCTTAAACTTAACAAATTCTGTTTTTGTATATTTTTTTGCAAATTAAAGAAAAACTAGCTAATATAATAACAAAATTCCCTATTTTCCTACATAATTAACAAAATACACTACAGTTTACATCAAACATTAAGCAACACTGAAAAAACATTTAATGCGTTTTGTAACAACGGTTACAAAATATTAAAAAAATTTGAAGGTTACAAATTAAGTCTGATCATTTCACAGAAAATAAAAAAAAGGTAAAATTAA
The DNA here is from genome assembly GCF_029784155.1 of Uranotaenia lowii. Classification (NCBI taxonomy): domain Eukaryota; kingdom Metazoa; phylum Arthropoda; class Insecta; order Diptera; family Culicidae; genus Uranotaenia; species Uranotaenia lowii. Next base: position 167,417,802 of record NC_073691.1, on the reverse strand, counting down.
CTGAGAGGCAGAGGTGTTTTTTCCACCCATCTTTCGAGTTAAATTTTACCCTTTCTCCATTTACCTTGCAAAAATGTAAATTTCACCTTTTTCTTCATTCACTTACGAAAAGGCGAATTGTGCCATTTTCTCGTTTCACCTAGATGAAGGTAAATTTTACGTTTTCGAGATTCACTAAACAAAGAGGTAGATTGTACCGTTTTCTGATTCTCTTACTAAAAAGGTTAATTCTATGTTTTGACTCGTTCCATCAATAAAAAATAATATAAAAATAAAATTTATTTATAATTTATTTATATTTATTTGAGATAGAAGGGAATTTTTACCTCATTATTATTGTTTTGGAATCTATCACCATGTGAAAAAAGCCATTGTTGGAGCAAGACCAGTGCAACTTCCTTCCCCCAGGCGGGTGGTAATCCGGAACGCTGATCTACTTTTTGCCCCTTCACCGGATAAATCCTCCTCGGTCACCTTCTTCGCATTCTTGCACGCCTCCAAAATCGCTGGATCCTTCTGTATTAGCACATTCATGCCCGCTTCTCTTCGAGCCAACCTGATTTATCTGTAACATAAACAAGGATCGTTAGCTAAAGCTAGCAGAACTAAACAATATTTTAAGCTATATTTACAATTTTGTTCCGATTCTTGCATATTGCGCACCAATTCAAAACTTGTTTTTGGATGAAAAAACTGCTCAACTGTCATGAGCGGCTCCTGCAAACAGGTAGATTTTTCTATTTCCCCTTTTTCTAGGTGAATTGTACCTTTTTTCCAGCTCAATTTAGGTACAATTCACTGCGATACGAGGAAAGCTTTACCTCGAAGGGGTAGAAGGTACCTTTTCTGGATTTACCTTTTTTCTAGGTGAATTATACCTTTTTACTCTGGTCAATTCAGGTGAACCTCACCTCACCACGAGATAAAATTTTTGGATTCACCTTGTTTCTCGGTGAATTGTTTCTTTTTTCCAACTCGGTCCAGGTAAACTTTAACTAGCTGTGAGGCACGGAAAACATTAAAAAGGTAAAATTTACCGAGATAGCAAGGTGAACGCTGGTGAAACTCACCTCACAGTGAGGTAAAGTTGACCAGAATCGAGCAGACAAAAGAAGTACAATTCATCGAGAAAAAAGGTGAATCCAAAAAAGGTAAATCTTACCTCGTAGCGAGGAGAAGTTCATCTGAATTGAGCTGAATAAAAAAGTACAATTCACCTAGAAAAAAGGGAAATCCAAAAAAAATAAAACTTACCTCGTACCGAGGTAAGTCGCCCTACTTTTCGGTAAATTTTACCTTTTTTTATTTTTCGCTTATCCTTTGTCATTGAATTTGACAACCAGCAGCATTAAGGGCCCAAGGACCCGAACTAAATGTCAAATACTAGAGAAGTATGGTTGATAGCAACAATCATTCTGATTCCTCATTGGTTGAAATTTTGAATCTTTCAACTCCGTACTGCTTTCAGAGGAAAACACCATAAACGTCTCTTCCGATGGATAGAAAAAAAAGAAAAAAAATCTTGTTCGCTAGAAGAACCAGGTTGCCATCTTCCTGAGTCAAACACTTGATAGACAAACACGCTAAATGACAATATGCTCCTCATTTAAGGCCTCTCTATCACTGGCCTATTCTTGAGTCTAATTTATAAAAAAAATCTTACCGAAATTAGAACCAAAGTGAGGAGTATATTTTTTTAATTTGACGTTAGGTTTCTACTCTAATTTGAAGTGGATTTTTATAAAAAATCACAAAATTATTGAATAAATTCAAGCTTAATACAAAAATGTTATTTTTTGAATCACATTGACGCATATGGATGCTACATAATGAAGTCAATAATCAAGTTCAACTATATGGTGGAGTATTACTTGCCGTTAGATCTAAACTCCCGACTTTGCTTATTGAAGACGTGTCCTGGGACGATCTCTATCTATGCGTAGTGTACGTGCCAACTGATCGTTCTGGCGACCTGGTTAGCAAAGTTCTTTTCGCGTAACCTGTCTAAAGTCAGCTTTGTTCTCCTGAGGCTGACATACTTGTCATTGGCGACTTCAACATGCCCGGCCTAAAATGGTGCTCCTCTCGAAGTGGCTTTCTGTTTCCAGATCCTATGCGTTCTTCGTTCTCGGCATCTTCTAGCGTATACTTAGATGCTCTTAGTACAGCGACTTTACGTTAGATAAATAATATCGAGAATGAAAACGGACGTATGCTCGACCTCTGTTTCGTGAACGAAGGTTTCAGGATTCCGACGATTGACTTAGCTCCCCTTGTCAAAGCTGTTCCACATCACCCAGCCTTAGTGGTCTCTCTCGATGCCGCAAGCATATTTGCTCCCGTGAAGAAAACGGCATCCTTCTATCAAGATTTCAAGAACGTGGATTTTGAAGCTATATCTCTTGTTCTTGAGTCCATCGAATGGGAAGTTGAGCTCGATCCTTCTGATCCAAACGCAGCTGCTGAGACATTTTCGAACATATTCAACTACATCATTGATCGCCATGTTCCGAAACGTAGGGTAGCTACTGATCTACGGGCTCGCTGGGTCACTAAAGAACTGCGGTGACTGAAGACGGCCAAGAAACGTGCACTCCGAAACTACAACAAGCACAAATCCCCTTACACTAAGGGAGAATACTGCGAACTAAACTCTGCTTATAAAAAAGTCAGTAAGCCTAGCTACTTAAATTATCTAAACCGGTTACAAAGGAATTTCAAGACCAGTCCGAAATATTTTTGGAAGCACGTAAAAAATCAACGGAAAGAACCAGGGCTTCCGTCTTACATGTTCCTTGACAGCAACACAGCGAATTCTGATCCAGAAATTTGTGAAATTTTTGCCGAGAAATTTTCTAGTATTTTCATAACTGTGGAAATTTCCTTGGAGCAAGGCTGTCGAAAATATATCATCCCTAGGGTCATCTTTGAATGGTATTCTGGTCGACGATGCAGCCATCCTAAAAGCGACAGCTAAGCTAAAAAATGCATCTTCTACGGGCCCGGACGGTATACCAGCTACTTTTTTGAAGCGTTTTATGCCATCTCTGCTGACTCCTATAAGGCACATCTTTCAATCATCGCTGGACTGTGGAATCTTTCCCTCATTGTGGAAAGAAGCTCACATGTTTCCTGTCCACAAAAAGGGAGATAAGAGAGATGTGAACAACTACCGCGGAATCTCCGCTTTAGGCGCGATCGCCAAACTTGAACTGGTTGTTTTGGATCATTTTCTCAATTTTCTCATTTTGCAAGCATCACTTCTCCAACGATCAGCACGGGTTCATGCCTAAACGATCCACGACTACAAACCTACACACAAAACTTTCGAGGCCGGAAATTAGCAAAATTTTGCTCAAATTTGACCAGCTAAAATCTTAGCAATCAATTTAGCAATTTTTTCGAACTAAAATTTTAGCAAACGAGAGACAAATTTAGCCGCCGCAATTTTTGCTCACTTTTCTAGCAAAAACCGGAGGAAAAGATCGCCCCGGACCTGAAATTTCAATATTTATTGTTTTTTCTTTGCAATTTCTTAGGGAATGTTAGATTATTGAAAAGAATACAAAAATAAGTTTACTTTCAATTGATTTTTCTCTTTATTTCGACACTTCATGGAACTTATTTAGTTCCGATCCTGGGAACGCGAAATGCCAAGCGATCGACACCGGGGTTGTTCCGGACGCACCGCATTGAAATTCCAGCTTTGTCCCTTTCGATTTTCGGACTGTTGCAATTAAAACCCGGAACCCCACCGGCAGCAGCAACCTAATAGGAAAAAACATAAATTAAAAAAACGGAAAACATTTTACACTTCTTGATCGACTCTTACCTGTTTGCATCCACTATCGATTTGGCTACCAATTTGTCGTGAACTTAGCCACCAAAAGAACCGCCAGCATCGAATTTCCGGAACGGCACTGAATCCCGTCAGTTTATTTTTTTGTCTCTACCGGCAGCGGCTGCTATCTAGAAATAAGGCGGCTAGAAAACTTTCGTTTTACTAAAATCGAGCAAGATAAACTTTCTGATTACTAAAATCAAGTAAATTGTGCTTTTTGCTAACTCAAAAGTAAAAAAATATTTTTGCTAACGGAAAGTAACAGCGAATTTTTGCTAAGTGGAGCCTCGAAAGTTTTGTGTGTACTGAATTTTACATTGTTCGTGCAGGACAGCTTTGCCAAGAAAACTCAAACAGACGCCATTTACACTTATTTTAAGCGGATTTGTGCCAACGTAAGAACTTAACTATACAATTAACACACGACGTATTACAGGACACGGCACTTGACGTTCTTACAAACGGATGGTCCGGTTTCGGGCTCGATTATGCCCATCTACAGGACGATGTCCGACTGATCACACGAAGAAATTACTAGCAGGATCATACTACGAATGTCGTAGTATTTGTCGAAAGAAGGTTCCTTTATGAGATTTTTCTTTTGGTGAAGGTGAAAAGCGGCGACGTAATTGGTGGGTCATCTTCGTTCATTAGCGGTTTTTCGGAAGTACTAATGAACATCGACTCCCATGCGTTCAAATGTGAGGCTTTTCTTACGCATTTCCTATAGATCACTTTTTCCCAGTTTATGGAATGATCCATTTCCGTTGCGTGGGCGGCTACGCTGGATTCATTGACCCTGTTGTTATCTCCGTTTGTAAGAACGTCAAGTGTCGTGTCCTGTAATACGTCGTGTGTTAATTGTGAGACGCCATTTACACAGATCTCTCTGCTGCGTTCGATAAGGTGAACCACGAAATTGCAATCGCAAAGCTCGAACGTTTAGGCTTCTGTGGTTCCCTACTGGATTGGTTCCGGAGTTACTTAATGGGACGAAAGTTATCCGTTCGTACTGGTGAATCCTTTTCTAGGCAGTTCGTTGCTTCTTCAGGAGTGCCTCAAGGAAGTCATTTGGGACCGATCATTTTCGTGATCTATTTTAATGATGTACTCTCGCTCCTCGGTGGCACAAAGCTCGCGTATGCCGATGACCTGAAACTTTTTCACACTATAAACGGCCAAGACGACATCAACTTCCTCCAACAGCAATTCACCGCTTTTGCTCACTGGTGCGATATCAACTGCTTGCCCTTGAACCGCAGTAAATGCTCGGTAATATCGTTTACCCGTAAGCGGCATCCTCTTCATGCAGAGTACATCCTCGGAGACCAAACCATCATCCGGGTGGACCATATCAACGATCTGGGCGTTTTTCTCGACCGAAGGCTGGAGTTCAGAATTCATACGAACTATGTTGTCGACAAAGCTTCTCGAAGCCTTGGATTCTTGTTTCGTATGGCCAAAGATTTCAAAGACGTATACTGCCTGAAAAGTCTTTATTGTTGCATAGTTCGTTCTATTCTCGAGTACGCTTCAGCTGTTTGGTGCCCTTTCTACCAGAACGGAGCTGAAAGAATCGAGGCTATCCAGCGGCGTTTCTTGCGGTACGCTCTACGACACTTAAACTGGCAGGATCCGTTTCGTTTACCAAGCTATGAAAGCCGCTGCCGTCTCATAGGCTTAGATACGCTTCAAGTACGCCGAAATGCTACACGTGCTCTAGTTGTAGCGGACCTTCTAACATCTAGAATCGACTGCCCCGAACTGTTGGAGGCCATACCTCTCAGCGTACGACCCCGAGGATTACGAAACCAGAACCTGCAGCTCTACGTTCAGGCGAATAACTGAACAATTACGGGGCTAACAGCGCTTTCATCGGCATTCTTAAAACTTTTAATCGGTTTTCCGAACATTTCGACTTCGACGTCTTAAGGAACGTATTCCGAAGAAAAATTCTAAGTGAATCAAGTATTGTGTAGTTTTATGTTGATATTAATTTTAATTTGTTAGTTATAGTGTAGTCAATACAATAAACAATAAAAAATAAACAAATATGCAACATGTAATGTTTTTGGGGGGGAACCCGTAGCTAAAGCTTTAAATACATTTGCGACGGTCAGTACACCTCCGCTAAAATTGAGAATTTTGATCCATTCCAAAAATAACTTCTTCCAGCCATCATAAATCAGTAGACGCATGCTGTGCGCAGCATATCGGACGTGAAATCGAACTCATGCATACTCCACACCATGAGAGTAACTTTTTCGGTGAGCAGCTTCATCCAAGCTCTGCTCCGGGATAACTCTGCAGCTACACCATTCGATCTCCGCGCTTAACAATCCTGGTTTTCAACCCCTACCGTCGGAAATGAGCTTACGCTACTAACCGCAGAGCAACCCTCTCGGAACCCGTCTTTCCGACCTCGAGTTGCACCCTGTTGGTCTGCAGAAGCTCGCGACCTTTTCGCTTATGGTTCAGGTATTGAGAGTTACCCCTCTTGAAATAATCCGTTTTTTCAATATCCAGGTGTAGCTGGGGGCCCATAACTTGTTAAAAACGCGGGTTCCAGTGGTGGAATTAAGTTAACGTTTATTCGTATTCTAAATAATTAAGGTCTTGCGTCCTACTCTACACTAGCGAATGTTCCCATTCATGAGTTTCAACCTTCTCATTAGATTTTATCTTGTTAATTTAATATTAAACCAAAATTACGAAGAGTAATCCTAAATAAGTTTAGGTAAAATGGTGGCAACGCCTTATCTCATCGAACCGCAAAATTTCTAAGTAGAAACCCTAACATCCATGCACCATTCAGAAATTGGTTCTCAAAATAAACCACAAAACTCTTCCGAACTTTCGACCTTTTGTGTAGCTTGAAATCACCCAATGTTTTGCACATTCTAATGCAAATTCGTCCTGATATGGGCCGGACTATGAATCGGTGAAGTACCGCTTACTATTATCTACATACGTAAGCATGCGGTGCTGATAACGACCGAATAAAGAAAGGAAAATCTATTTTGATCGAAACCAGGCAGCAGAGCTGTTCCCAGCCATATAAATATATTATCAAATGGGTACATTCACACAGACAGACAGACACGCACGAATACAAACGAACGCTCCTTGCATGATTGGGTGTAATTGCGCACACGAGCAAGAAAACGTGTCGCTGATGTCTCGTCTGGCACTGATAACGGTATCAGCAGCTCAGCGTTTGTCGTGTTGTTGACTTCCCAGCCGATCACTTACTTCAGCCGGTGGCAAAACAGGGTCTATGCATCCATCATCGGTGGCTTTCATTTCCGGCTCATCTGTCATGAGTTATTTTGGTCAAAGAGCTCCAAGCAAGGTACGTTCACCATATTTTCGCCAACGCGTCCGGTGATCGAAAATAATAAAAAATAATACAAAATGGCCCACAATCATCGGGCGACCTGCAAATAACTCGACGAGGCGAGGCGGGCCAGAGTTTTCACCTTCTGCACGGGAATGTAGCCTGATAGAAATAAAATGAACAGTGAGAGAGAAAAAAAAGACGAAACATATGGAACCATGATTACCCTATCAGTTGAAAGATGCCATAATAAAAAGCGACCACGTGATTCCATTGTGCCATCGGGGAGTCGCGACGACTATTCCGTTGCTGCCCTGTGATGGATTGATGGGCGAATGAATGCAGCGGAAATCGACCTTTGTGAGCCTACCTACTTTGTGTGGATGGACTACTCCATTGGTGGCAATAAAGTTTCATTGATGCAATTGCTGGAAATAATACCTACAGAACGAGAAGCTAGCGTTCAATGTATTTGTGCAGAACATAGTGCGTCCAACCTCCGGAAAACGATCAATGTTAAGACCCTCTGAATGGCCTAAGTAGCCATAACTCGAAATAACACAAAGATGCCGGACCATCGCTAGATGCAGTGAAGCGAAGGGATGAGTCACGTGGAGCAAGCCTCTTTCGCGTATTGGTTGTTGGCCAAT
>NC_073691.1:167384474-167409474 GCF_029784155.1 Uranotaenia lowii | reverse complement strand
AGGAATGATCTTTTAGGAGGAGAAATGATAGGTATTTTTTTCAATTTTGGGCACCAAAAACCTAATTCGTGAGAAAATCCACTCTTCATTTCATAATCAAGCTGAATAGGAAATTATAAAAAATGGCATTAAATGAGGAAAAAAAAATCCTCTCATTTCAATCTAGCCGCCATCATGCATGGCAGCTTTACCACAGTCTGTCAAATTCCAACCCAACAAACATTTTTTGCTGAAAAAATATCGTGGTTTAAATTTTAATCAGCAATCTGGCTGAAAGAAGGTTACCAAAATTCATTAAGAAGCGTTTAAGCCTTTAATCATGTTGATCTGGAGAAGTTAATCAGCAATTCTGTCATAAACCGTCATTTGACGGATCAACCTAAAGAAGGAAACAAAAAATAATGACCATTGTCTGCCCAATGTTTGGCCAAACGCCTCTCTACAGAAGGCAAATATGCATATGAGAAATTAATGGATGAGTTTTTTTGTAGATGTTGGGAATCAAAAATGCAATCCTCTAGACAAGCCATTTCTCCATGTAAAATTAAGCTAATCAAAAAATACTGAAAAATGTCTTCATTTAGAAATGAAAACAAACCCTTATTTAAAAATATCCGCCATCATGCTTTTGCAAAGCAATTTTACCACAGTTCAATCTTTAAAATTGAAATGGTAGCAGAAAAGGTTGAACAAATGCTGAAACAGTGTTACAAAAACAACTCTTCAACTTCTCCCATTAAGCTGAAACAGCAATCATGCTTCAACTCAGCTTTCGTTCAGCGAGTTGTCGTTTTAATCAGCCAAAATATTTGTTGGGAATGGAAGCGAATGGTTGAATATAGGCTGAAAAAGTGTGTTAGAAACAATTTTTCCACTTATCCCTAAGACTTCTTTAAACGCCGAAACATGGTTTTCAGTTTGTCTTTATTCAGCCAGTAAGCTAAAACAGCAATTACGCATTAGCTCAGCTTTTGTTCAGTAAATTGCCGTGCCAAACCAGCCAAAATGTTTATTGGGATCATCCGGTTTTTGGAATGGAAAACTTGAAATCAATTGACCGTTTATTGCCAGGATTTGTAAAAAGCCGAGCTACGTGTGAAAATAATTCTGGAATGTTTACTATAGTTGGTATCTTTTACATGACAGTTCTGCTAAAACTGGCATTTGTATCATCCTACCAAGATAACAACCTGCACCAGACGAAAATTCAAGTGTGATTCAATATGATCACAATCTAATATTGTACGTTTACATCACGCGATTCCCAGTACTATTTGCTGGGCCTAGCACATCAGCCGATAGCTGAACAACCCTCTCGAATACTGTTATCATATTTAGTTATATAAATTACCTATCACGAACGAGGTGTTGATTCAACTATCCGAATACGTTAACCCTAAGTTCGCCATCGACTGATAAGCGACTAAGATGTGGGTAATGTTGTTCGAGTGTACATCACACTTAGGTTTAGTTGAATCTGTCCAGTCGTCACCATGTGATACCCTACTTGAATGCGACTGATAATGTTTAACCCTCTCGAAATTGTTGGCACGATGATGGGCAGTGACAGTCTTGTGGATCGATGGTTTCCAACTTTCTGTGAGGTGCGGATGTTTGCACTGCAATCGAAGTCTGTGTCAGTCAACAATACTGTCTAGCTACCTATAGCAATGTCCGGCTTGTGCACTTTCTCTTGCAGACATGTCGTCTCTGTTTGTGTTTTGTTCTTAACCATAGACAATCCGTTGTGATTGCACAGAGCGCTCCAAGCACTACTTACTGTGAAAGTCGTGAAGTGAAACTTGTGTTTCTCAAAAACCTTTATTACATGTGAACGGTATACTTGGTATATTTATCTGGTAAGTTCACCCTTTCAAAACTAACTTGTAACTAACTTGATTGTCTTTTTTTGTTGTCGTTTCAACATCTTTATGTCATTCGCGACTTATGTCAACGATGCAGTTGGTGAACAGTCATTGAAAAACTTATCCGGTGCAACTGTGATCGATGTTTATTCTTGGGCTCGAACTCACGGACATCGACTCAGGAAGCAACTGACTTGCCAACTAAGCTATATCACAAGCCCTCACTAACTAGATTGTGGTAATTTTTGTTTGTTCACATTGCACTTCTTTGACAGTTCTGTCCGGTGCGCTTGAAGACATCTGGTGGATCAACCAAAAAAAACATAAAATTGATTCAAAATGGTCGTTGGAGCTTTACACAAGTTTCAAGGCTTAGCTTGTCCATCTGTTCATCTGTGGTGATTTTTCGCTTGATTGATAACATGAAGCGATAGTGTAGTTTAATTTACGGTTTGACGGTTTGACGATTGTTGGCAAAGGTGTATAAAGGTTCACTTATACCGAATTGTTATTCAACGTAAAAAGCTAAATCACCAGACTGAAAGTTTTACCATACGTGGTGGCAAAGTGCAGTGTGGGTAAATCCTGTAGTTCAATTACACATGTTATCAGTACCTTAATCGAGTAGGGAGAAACTATTTAGCGATGACTAAGGCTAGATTAATTGCCGGTTGTTTCCTGGAAACCCTTTAAAGCAATAGGTATCACATGCTTAGCGAGCTTTGGGGAGCAATTGCTGTTTCGATAAGAAAAAAAGTTACTAAAAGTTTAAGCCCAATTTGGCGAAGCCATGTTTGAAACGAGTATGGTTTCCCTAATTAATAACGCGAGTATTCTGATCGCTTTATTGTACATGAAGAGCCGTGCAGATAAATAGTTTGAAATTTGAAGTTTTTTTTACTACAATTAAAATAAAGTTTGACTCCCTTCAACATATTCCTTAACCCTTCGTTTCATAAAGTAACAAATTTGCAACAATTAATGTATGGAAAAAGTGAAAAATCGTATTTTATTTAAACTTTTTTTCTTAATGTACTCATCATTTCCAATTGTTAACCCTCATCCGCATTAGATTTCGTAACCCTAATCAGCACTAGGAGTGTCAATTTGACACTACAAGCTCAAATCGTTAATAATAAATGTACTACAACAGTTTTCCTGAGGCATGTTTTTCGGTTTTTTTCTTTCATGCTGATTAACGAGAAAACAAGTAGCTTTAGCTGTATATAATGTTCTAAACATATATTACTGACATTACAAGGTTATTATTGATATAAGATTTCTGTGAAATTATTTATAATTCAAACGACTTAGATAGATTTTACTTTTGGAGTGTCAAATTGACACTCTAAGTCGGAAAAGGGAGTTATTTTTTCCAGACTTCCAGGGTTCGTCCATAAAAAAAGTAAAGATGCAATATTAAAGAACTTTTGAATTCATTAAGGGTCCCCGAAGAAATTTCTGTTTTTTGAAGCTTCTGAAAAAAGTTACAAGACTTCAAACTTGCAATAGTGTCAAAATGACACTCTAATGCAGATGAGGGTTGAAAATGATTTTTAAGGAAAAATAAAAATTCATGAAATGAAGGGTTAAACTTTTCCCCACTCTCAGTACATTTTTGACCATTCCTCGAGATGTACTTCTCTACTCTACTCTGAACATATTATAAAATTTGACTGAAAGTGATTAAGATTAAGAATGACAACAAACATTACACGGTGTCTCTGATGGAACTATTTCCATTATCGAAAACTAGCTGACCCGGCAAACTTTGTTAAGCCTGTAATTTTTTAATTCTTTTTCAATATTTTAGCACTGTTCCTTAGTCAGCCTTCCTTTTAAGTGTATAAAAGCTAGTCGATACTTTTGTATCAGAAAAAAAAATCCAGAATTATGGTTCGTTATTGAATTTCATTATTTTAAGTTCATTCAAAAAACCGCTAATGGAATGGAAAATATCATACATAAATTTATATTCAAAACCGGCAGTTCGTGACACAAAAACGCTCCTGCGGTTTGCTCTAATAAGTTCGCTAACTTTTGTTTAGCGAACTTATTTTCTTGTTGAGGTAGCGTATAGTAAAGTTCTGCTAATGATCAGCTCCGGTAACTTAAGAACGCTTAATCTATCAAGTTTCAATTTAGTTTAGTCATCATTCCTATTCAAATACTCCTATGTAGAGAAATGTAGAAGATTTACTTCAACAGAAAATGGATCTTTTTTGCTGGAGTCGTCATAAATAGAGTTGTATTTTCGATTTGTGTTAACCTCTGTATTTAAATACATTACAGTTTTCTTTAAACATGGTCGTCAGAATAGAAAAATTCAAAAATGGACCCGAAACATTTAAAGAATAATGAATATTTAATTAATTTTTATTTTTTTTAAAATTATTTCAAATGTCTTTTTTCGGACTTTGCACTAAATACACTGATTGAATCTTATTGTGAACTAGCTGATCCCGTACGAGCTTCGTTTCGCTTTAAATCATTGGTACGTCAAAATGAGTTTAGAAAATGAATTCGAAACATTCTTTCGACAATTTTGGGGAAAAAATTCAACAGTGTTTAAAGTCGCTACTGTTACTATTACTTGAAACTCAAATTAAACGGTTGATTGGCTTTTTATTTAAATTTATGTAAGAGTGTTTTCAACTCGATTGGTTGCAAAATCTAGACATTATGGCAGAAACATGTATGGGAGAGTGGGGAATCATGGGCCACTTTTTTTCGTTGTTCCATAACTTCTTTATTAAAAAAGTTAAATTGAAAATAAAATATGGTATGGTTTTCTACATTTTTAAGGTATCATAAGGTATTTTTTTAATTTTTTTAATAAGTTATTTTCCCCAAATTCTGACTGTTTGAAAAAAAGTAATATTTTTTGGATTTTGAAAAATGGTGGGGAATCGTGGGCCATCAAATCCAAATTGACCAAATAACATGCAAAGTTTATGAGTTGACCCAGAACTGTGATTTCCTAATTCATTTCGTTATTTAAAAGCAATTTCAGATGATGAAATAAAAAAGAGAGCTGTGTATGATCGCATAGATTCCAGAACCCGTTTTGGCGAAATTTCTTATATAGGATTGACAAAATATTTTTCATAACTCTTCATTTGGCATAAGAAAACTTTGCAGATAGGAAAAACGTATTTTAAGTTCTGAATGTGTATAAAAACATAAAAATATAGGTGATTCAAGATGTGTGGCCCACGATTCCCCACAAGCTATGATTTGCAAATTGGTTGCGTTTGTGTGACTTATTGATGTTTCATTAAAAATTCCTTTTCCACGTGAAAGATCATGACAAAACTAAGATCATAAGCGTATGGGCATATTTTTGTTATGCACTTTAGGTTCCCCATCGATGAAATTGGTGGGTGTTTTTTTAATTATGTAAGTACATTTTTCTAACTTTTTTTTAGCTTGATAAATAAAAGAAGCATATGATGCGTATTTCAGTCAACAACATATAGGAATACATGCTCACGCAAAGCGACGACGATGACAGTTAGTTTGAGATTTCTATCTCAACACACATCTGATATATTAAAAGTGGCCCACGTTTCCCCATGGCCCACGATACCCCACTCTCCCCTACTATTTGTTTATGTGCACGACTCTTTTGCTTGACCTTCACACACAAATTGGTATCAATTAACTGCCTCCAACAAAATTATTGCACAAAACACTGAACTTTCAATGAAACCCTCTTTTTCTGTCCCATGGCCCGAAATTCGATAATTGAAACCAATTTTACGTTACTCAAAACTCCCTTGTGCCATTTTTTCTTTTCAAATTATATGTAAAATAACGTCAGGAATTTGAACACAGTGAACAGTATAGTAATATATACGCCCCTTTCGCCGACCCTTGACACGGAACATGCTACCTGGAGTCAATTGCTCATAATTTATAACCCTCATCTGAACATGTTCATCTCAATCCGAAAACAGTGAGCAACTGGCATGGACGGCCTTTTTTTACCACGATTCAAAACTTGACACCTGAAATCAATTATTTTTCCTATTAAACTCCCATGTGTCTATTTTCATTACAATTTTATGCTCAATCAAGAGAATATCGTAAAAACAGTGAACAGATAATAACCCCTTTTGCCGACCCCTGAGACAAGATTTGAAACCTGAAAGCAAAAGAGCGTCTCTAAAAGCGGAAATTTCAATCCAAGGTAGAATAACGTCAAAATCGCAAAAACATTAAAGTTGGGTATGGACGACTCCTTCAGCCGACTTCAGAAGGGGTCATCCAAAAATCTGAAAACATTTTTCATCCTTCCTGGACCTAATGGGTATCCATGCCAAGTTTCAGACCTCTAGCTCTTAAGATGGCAGAGTCTATAGAGGACAAACAAACAAACAAACAAACAAACATACAGATAATTGCTTTTTATACCGCCAAACGGGGCATCATGCAAAAGCAGGGTTAGATGCAACATTTGTATACCACAACACTCATTCAATTTTTATTCCAATATACTGTAATAAAATTATCATTGAACAATAACAAATGGATGATGACATAGTTTCTAACATCGTGAAAGAGTTTTTTAAAGTTTTTGATTCTCATAAAAAATTTAAAAAATCGAGCAATAGATGTACAAAGTTTTACATTTTTCGATGCCGTTAAAAACTTTACCTCGTATGTCGGATTGGCTTAATGAAATCACCTACAAACATTATATTGCTTTCATTATACAATACCAACACTGTACATGTATAAATATTTTTCGGACAGTCCCCAATTTTTTTTAAATAAATATTTTTATAATTCATTTAGCTAACTGGGGCAAAATGCAACAAAATGCAAATCAGAACTAAATCTCATTAATCACGTTTCCATATGCTGGAATATGATTGTTTTGCATTATGCGTTTGTTAACATCAAAATTTCATCCATCCTAAGATTTATTTACATGATTCAAGATAATAGAATATTTTGTAGTATTTTTACCCCTCAATGTATGCAGCAGATTAACACTTTTTTCTTAAAAACATTTTTGACAGAAAAAAATGTAAAATTCAATTCGAACAATTCCAAAAACTACTGTATTTGGTACTTTACGCTTTATGACATCACAAATGTTTAAAAAACTATAAATTTTCAAACGTTTTCATTTGATTTTTCATTAATTACAGAGTTTGTTGCAACTTACCCCTTTTTCTTAGTAGGGTGAAAATCGCATGTTTTTGATAATTTAAAAATAACTGGTAAAACCAATATTTTTCTGACTACGTCAATTTGGTGTCCCATCAACCTTAAAACTTTTGATGTACAAGAGGAATGATTATCTGTAGGCATTAAGATTTTAGAAGCCATTGAAGTTGAAAAATGTTGCATGTTGCCCCAGTTGACGGTATATATAGATTAACAGAGCTGAGTTTTACAAATATTTAACAATTCAAAAAAAGTTACTATTCATTTCATTTTACAGCAACACAAATTGAAAAAAAGATAATGATGACACAAATTTCGAAGACATTATATTGATTAGAAATATAATGTCTTCGAAATTTGTGTCATCATTATCTTTTTTTCAATTTTCAGTTAGGGATTGGCAAATTGCACTAAGAATTAAAGAATTAAGAAAAAAAAAGAATTTAAACTTTCTTGTATTTAGATTATTTTTCTCTTAACGGGCAAACCCTGAATGAAAGCAAATCCATTTTGAGTATTTGGAATAAAAATTCAAAATATTCACAAATTACTTAAATTTATAGTTTATGATCGTAAGATAAGAAACTGTAATCCAGACAGTTAAATTTTATTCTGAATTTTATTGTTAATTTGAATCAATATTCTAAATTTGGCTTTATGAATCTGGATTTTCAGTTATATTAAAACGTTAATTTAAAAGCTGGATTTTCGTTGATCTTGATTTTAGTTTTTTGGTCGAATCTAAGTGTTTATATTCTTTAATTTACTTATGCTTGACAGATTGTTTTTTTAGATCTTATATCTGGTACGAAACTTTCTTTGTATTTTTGTGTATTTGTTCAGATTTTTCTCTATACTTAAATGTTCGAAATTTTAGGTGGCATGCTTTTTACTTAAAATTTAATTTTTATATTCTTTCAAATTTTTAGTACTTGGTGATATTATTGATTACGATCCTTTTTTCTGTTTTTTGAAACTGAGAGTTGGATCTAATATCAAGATAAAGTCCTATATAGCTGAAATTTTTAAAAAGTTCCGATTAACTGAGCATGAAAGGTAGTGTGGATTTTCCTATGTTTCCTGATCCTCCAATCCGTTTTTATGATAATGATTCAATTTACTTGGAATCACAAAATTAATATCCTTCAATTCTCAAACTAACTGGATAACATCAACAAAAAACGAATTAAGATGATCTTTTACCAGTTATATGACTTTCTATTGGTGTTTCCAAAATTCATAAAAAATGATTTGATAATGAAATGTTTCAATTCAATATCATTAAGTTGTTTTGAGTCTATTGGAAGTTTTTCAGCCATTTTGCTTGAGTTGCTGAAAGAATATGACATTTCAAAAAAAAATTAACGGTTAACGAACAAACATCTTAGAATTGCCTTGATTCTGATGCAAAAATTACAAATTTTGTCAATATTCTTCGTACATGCTTTGCTATGCTTCGTAGTTGCGGAACGCCATAGGGAAAATCACATCCAAGTATCCATTTTACTGGTGCCACGTGAAATGTAAACTTGCAACGAAAATGGGCGCCAAAAATTCCCATAGAGAGATGGATGCACATCAGTAAGCCTTGATTCAGGGTTGCTAGCGAACCGGGAAAACCGGGAAAACCGGGAAAAACTTTGGAATTTCATCGTGCCACCGGGAAACCGGGAAAAAACCGGGAATTTCGACACCTCACCGGGAAAATTGTCATGTTTGAAATTTTTTACGGAATTTCAAAAATACTTTTAAAATTATTTCTAAATTTAAGAGTAGTTTTTGACAATCACGATATAGATTTATCTCATAAACGCTTATTTTCGTTTATAAGTAAACAATAAAGTTTTAAGGCGTTTTTATCTTATTTAAATTAATAATGAAACTATTATCGACAAAACTAAATGCAAAACTAACTACAGTCGAACCTGGACAAGTGAGAGTCAAAGGACTGAACTTTTTTTCTCGCTCAAAGAGGTTTATAACTTAACCAGGTGCTCTATAATAGAGGGTCTACAACATACAAATGCATTAAAGTGGTCTAGAAATGCAACTTAACAATGTGTATTTGATAAATATCCACTGATTTATAAGAAACCAGTTGAAGCGGCAGTTCGAAGTTTTCTCGAATGAGTTTCAATATGGAACTATGGATATTTTTTTCATTGATAATATTTTTGGTACCATAACTTGACTACAAAAGTGGTATTTTTTCTAATTTCCTTGGTCTAGTCAGCGAAACGACTCTAAATTATAGATGTTTTACACTCTCACTTAAAAAGGTTTTGTGCTTTAAAAGCTTGGGACTTGGTGTTTTCTCTCACTTATAGAGGTTTCTCGCTTATACGGGTTCTAGTGTTCCAGTTTTAGTTTTAGTTCGGAATGATTCAGTGTTCGATATACGTTTTTCATAAAATTATTTTATGCAAATAGCAAATAATTTGGCAGTTAGAGACGTTTTTAGGCAGAGTTACATCTTTTTTTCACCAGAAAAAGTTATTGTATTGTGTACTGTGGAACGAAGCATTAGTTTCCTACGCTGAAATATATGTCTTATGTAAAAATTGTATCGGAATCTTACAAACAGTTAGAAGTTTGAGGCCCGTAACAAAGATTTTTTTCATTCAACATGATTTTATATTAAAAAACAAGTATAATAAATAGGAAAATCATCATTTATAACTGGGAAAAAACCTGGGAAAAACCGGGAAAAACTTTGGAATTTCAAAACGAAAAATCGCTAGCAACCCTGTTGATTGCTTTTGGCGCCTTCCTACTCTGAGTGATTCGAATGAAAAAAAAAATGGAAATTGGATGCCATGACTTTTATTTAAACGAATAAAAACTAAAGATTAATTTTCAAATTTCACAAAAACATTTTCGAAATTATCTCTCCGTTGTCTTATTCTTCGCGTGAAGACGCACACAACAAAAAAATCGCATGCAAATCGGATGATCCAGTGAAGAGTTTTGCGTGTTCGTACATTTCTGTATGGTCTGTCTCTCTCCCTGTTTTCTATATATAGATTAGCATCGCTAATTTTTGCGTCATTCAAAAGTTGGGACTGTCCTCTTTCATTTGAGCCTAAATTTGAAATAATTCATCGGAGGGTCTGGAACAATTTATTTTAGAAAAATCGTAAACATTAGGTGTTATAAATCCCATTTTCTACAGTTAGGCTTTCGCTCCTGCACTGTTTGAATTTTCGAAGAATTTATCAAATTTTTGTTTACAGGGCAGCCACAACTTTTTCATTTTGAAATTTCCGGTTTTTCCCGGTTTTCCCGGACAAAAATTCAAGGTTTTTCCAGACTTTGATTGTCCAATTTCGTCGGCATATAGCAAAATTTTCAACTTATTTCATTTCATCACGGGGCAATTGTGAACACTTGTTTTAGGCATTATTTGATTATTTAAACTTATCTGTATGTAATGTTTAAAATATAAATAAACATCAAGATCTTGAAACTAAACTGTTATTCATAACTTTATCAGTTTCTAAAATCTGTGAATATTAGATTGTATGGGCAAGATTTCTTGGTCCTTTGTGATTACAAAAATTCCCCAGGGAAAATTTTTAAAGACCACAAATCGTATCTAGACGCAGTGTTAAGATTCTTCTAGAAACATTGCCAACACTAAAATTTTTTACCTAACATAAAACTCCATTTTCCGAAGAACTTGTCTTCTGTTTAAGCTAAGTTACGGAAATATATTCTTTAGAACTCAGTTCACTTGGACACTGAAAACATTATCGAAAAGCGATCATTTGATGTGAAGCTGCAAAACAGTAAGTGTTTCAAAACTATTGACACAATTAATGACATTTTTCCCTGAATAACACTTCCAAAGATCTTAGAAAGTTGCAATAACTGGAAAACAGAGATGAAGTGATTTAAAGTCAAATATGTTGTTTTTGTGCCGAAGGAGGACAATTTACTAAATTGACCATAACTTCGATGAAATTTAAAATTTTGAAAAGGTTTGAAAGTCAAGCTTCGAGAAACAGAAAAAGCCATCAAAATTAGCCTTGTTTTGGAAAAAGCGTGGTTCATAGTATGCCTTATAGATGGCGCATGTCGAGCCCAAAAATTAAAGTCAATAAACATCTTCATTGGGCGCTATTTTAAAAAGCACTTCACAAAACGTCACAAAAATTGCCCATGTAAACATTTTATTACTAGGTAGCTTCACTGAAAATTTCATCAATTTCCATAAATTTTTTTTATTTTGTCGGATTTTAACCTAATTTCCATCAATGAATTCAAAAATTATTCACAAAACAGAGTGTTGCATTTTTTTAATACACTCCTTAACAAGGCCGTGCGAACGGGGGGGGTTTTAGGGGTTCAACCCCCCCCCCCCCCCCCCCATGAAGATTTTTTCCAAGTAAAAATTTCGAAGAAGTAAAGAGAAATTACTTAATCCTCAAAGGTGTTAAATAAGTGTTCACAAGAAAAGCAGAAATTTTTCTCGCCTCCGGCGAAAATTTGTTTTAAATCACCCTAGGCTTGAGACATTTTGTTTTACGACATTACATGAAACGATATACGAACTGAAACTTATTTTTAATTGTAAATTTCGATTTGCAATTAATCAACCTTTTGCATTGAAACTCTAAACTTGACATACAAAAACCCTACTTACTAAGTAGTACTTAGTCTTTAGAATGGGTTTTTATTCAGAAATGTAACCAAAAAAGTTCAAAATTTGAAACCAACCATTTTAACGTCAAAATTAATTCGTTGAATACTAATATTATACATCAACAAGTTGGAAGCCATGTATTGACTCACGATGGTTATCAGTATCAGCAAATTGAAATCTAAAACCTTGTATCTTCCTATCTTTATTACTAAAAAATTTGATTTACAAAAGATTTTGCAAATATGAAATATTCTTCAAGAAACCAATTTCAGCCTCTATTATATTTTTTTGTTTCTTGTTCTTCTAAATTTTCAACATCACATCCAAAAACGTTTTGATAAATTACTCAAAACCACAAAATTAACATCCTTCGAGGAGCAAATATTTTAAAATCATTTAAGAAATTTCTGTATTTTTTTGGCAAAACTTAAAACAAAACACAACATTTAAAAATAAAGGCATAAATAAATTTTCAACTTTCCTCAAGACTTCAAGTAATTGAAGTTCTGCGAAAAAGTTATAGAGATTTTCAATTTGTATACTTTTCCCCATGTTTTAATAAAGTTTTGAACTAAATTTCATTTTCGAAATTTTTGAAGCAAAAATTCAACCGTTTTGCATGTTTGAACGAGATTTGATGAATGAATTCCATTTTTTTAAAACTTTTTTCAATAATTCCATAATTAAATAAACAAATTCATAATCAGATTTGTTTTCTGTAACCGTTGATTTGTTACTTCATCAGTTATCAATAATTGATTCACTTTAAACTGATACCTTTGAAAGCTTACAAACTCAATATCACCAAAACGCAAGGTGATAGACAAAATTTGACGAAAGATTCGAGTTTTGGATGCATAAATATACCAAATCAATCATTCCATCATAGGCATCAAAATGCTGTTCCTTTAAGTTATCAGTTAACATATTTTTTTAAATGATAAGACGAGTTTATCGGAAAAAATCCCTCTTAAATATAAAAAAACTAATCTTTTTCATCATTATATTTTATTTTAATTTTCAAATAAATTTACAGAAGTTTAAAGTAAAAGTATTTAAACTTTATGAAATATTTTTCATAAGTTTGTCTTTGTTTTTCAAATCCAAATTTATGTGTTCCGAAAAAAATAATCTTATTTTGAAACTAAATTATTTTAAGAATTTAGATTTTTTTTAAATCTGGTATTCTATATCTGTGCAAATAATTCATACGTCCGAAGCTTTATTCGAAATTTTGATTTGCATTCTTTTTCAGGTGATTCCTTTGATTTCAATATTCCTTTGATTTCAAATTTGAAATCTACACTGTTTAGATTTTATTTGCAAGCCAATTTCTAGTTCAGAATAAGGAAAATCATTTAGAATGATTTACTAATGACTTACCGGAAATAGCATTGATTTGACACATTCATTCGGATTCGTTTTGAAAATGTTGATTAATTTTATTAGTAAAATTTATTATTTTTTGAGTTTGTGTGATGATTATAAGTAAGAAAATGTTTTAGAAATCAATTTCATTATTTTTTGTGTATTTTTGGTATTGTTATTATTATTGGCTAAATTTGAATTTCGAAAACCCCCCCCATTGACGGGTCCTTCGCACGGGCCTGCTCCTTAAGATACATATTGAAAAAGCAAAGACATATGAATTTTGTGTTGACAATGAGAATACAGAATCAGAATTTTTATTCATAATTCCATAATTCAAAAAAAAAAAATTACCGTAATTCAAGGTACCATGAATTCAAGAGCAGATTTTGATGTAAGAAGCTTATTTCATATCAGTTACAATTTTTAAGATGGGTTAGCTTTTGAAAAACGATGAGAGCCCAATAAATCAATATGAAGGTACACTTTGATTTGCAAAATTCTAACATATTATTAAGATATTCAAGTTAAAGGCTTCAATGATCAAACCGCGAGATATTTTGATTTCTGGGTGAAAAATTGCAGAAATAAACTTTTGGTTAATGTTTTTCGGTTTCGTAAAATACGGAAATTTTGACGAAAATTTTAATGAATTTTTATTTTAAACTCACAGAAATCCTTGTTATATTTTAAAGCATAAGTAATTTTTTTTGGGGTATTTAAACAAGTTCAATAAATTAATATCTTTCAGATCAAAAGCTCGTAAATATCCTTAAATGATACCAAAAAAGTTAATGTTTTTAATGCTTGAATTTTCTTGACTTCTAAACGCCATATCCTAAAAGCTAGAGGTGATAGTCAGTTTTTTTGAACACAAACACCAAAATGCTGTTGCCCTTTTGTTAACAATTAAAAATCAAAATATAATAGAATAAACTATAGCTCTATCTCCCCAAGAAAAAAGTTAGTTTTTTTTTTATTTTATTCAGGCAAGTTTTGTCCGACTTTTCATACTTTCACGTTATGAAACATAGTCTTATGAGTGATTGTTCTGAAAACACCCAACAGCTAAAGTTAAAGACAAAGGCATTAGGAAAAAAACATTTTAGGCTTTTTGGATCACTGTGCCACTGATCATACTGACAGGACACTTAGAACAAAAATTCAATCATTTTCTGGCTAATTTTTTTCATCAAATTTAACAGGTTCGCAATACCGACGATAGATGGCGAACCTACCATTTTTCCGATACAAATGCCCTGTAGGAAAAATGTACCTGTTTAGCCCGATTTTATCGTCTGAATTGCCTTTTTTTTCGAAAGTTCGATGGCACTTTCTAACTGGGATAGCATTTCTTCAAATCGATCGATGCGCACTCTGGAATCGATATTGCGTACTGTTGGAAAAATTATCCAACAAACGAAATCGAGTGTCCAGTCAGTATGGTGACATATGAAAATTTACCTCTTGTTCATGTTTTTCAAATAAGTTAAGCACTGAAAATGCTTTTATGTTTAATTAAGACCACGAAAAATATAAAAAGAAGTGTAAAATCTTACCGTTGCACGATTAGAAACGGCAGAAAAATTAATTCAGAAATTAAAATTTAGAATCACTAGCAAACATCATAGGAAACCTCAATAAGAATCAGAAAAGGTAAGGGTTGGAATGAAAAAAAACGAGGGTCTCTGAAAAACCAACCAAAATATCTAACTCACCCTGGATGTTTTTCCTCGCCTTCCGGTGGCGAAATCGGCGTCATCTTCGCTGTAGGTGGTAGTGGTTGTGGAAAAATTGAGCTGCTCGTTGCAATACGAGTATCCGGGCACTGATGCTTCACTGCAATTCAGAAATAAAAGAAAGGCAAGATAGTTTAGTTTTTTGAGGATAACCGATCTCGGAAAAGTTTTATTTGTATGAGAAAACCTTATTAAAAGTGCTTGGTCAGAATTTTTTGCGCGTCAATCGTTTCGCACATTCAATTTATTTTTTTTTTATACGGCAACGTGCCTGCTCCATGCAGACGTTATTTAAATATTTCTATTTCAAATTCAAATTGAATCGTCTGCTCACTCCAAATCCCTGATTCGAGATGAGCAAACAATACTCAAAGACCGGCCACGTGAGTGCAGTATGTATTTTGCATTGATGAATGAATACTGTTCAAAGGAACGCCTGGTTAGACAGCCGTGCGGAGCAAAACAATATTGAAATTTTAACCTAATTCAAACCTTGGAAACCATCTCGGGATGAGACCCAGGTCGTCACATGTTGCCATCAAAGGTTTATTCTTGATACATATGATCTGATTGTTAAAGGTATGTTCAGTCTTGAAAACATTCACGTAGCGTGGCCCGGTGATTTGTTCAAGAATAGGTTTTTTATTATTATTATTATTATTTATTTGAGACCTTTTAACCACCCGGGTTATTCGGGTCTATTCTTAATTTTTGCATTTCATTGTGTTACAATTAGTTCTTGTCTGAGTTGCTGGTTTTACAAATTGTGTAGGTCCTTATAGCTCACGAAGCAGTTTTGTTTGTTTAAGAAAAGAAATTAATTTATCTTCATTTTCAGGTGAATAGGTTTTTTAGAATATCAAAACTTCGAGTAAGTCTGTTTGTTCGTTTGTTTTGATTTATTCCAGTAGAGTAAGACTACAACATTCAGTAAAATAAAAACGGTAACAAATTTTGAAAGGTTTCAATGTGCCAAATGTAAACAAATGGAGTTATCAGCTCGTTGAAAAAGTTGGAACGGAGACCTACATTTTTATTGTACAAAATTATCTGAAGGATAATTCGATGGATTTCGAGAAATCAGAAAAAAACATAATAATATTTTTGCTGGGAGCTATAATGGAGCTGTCAAACCTTGAACGCATTTTTATCGGAACAATTCGATACCGAAATAATCTTGTTTTGTCAAAACTTGTTTTTAAACCAAAAACAGGTTTAAATTGTTAGAGTAGCAACATATTATACGTTAATCTTGTATGGGAGCCATCAGGTAGTTTAGTTTGTATTGTAAGTAATGCTTGTAGGAAAAAGTACAAGATTTATAAGGAAGTCCTTTTGAGGTACCCGCTAATTTGACTCGTGATCAGGGACGGGATAATGTCATAGTCATGAGCCAAAAACTGCGACTAGTGACCCATTCTTTTCCTCACATGTCGTTAGTTTAAGATTTTTTTGAAATGAAAGCATGCTATGAATGATTATTTTGGTAAAGAAAGATTTTTCCATTCTGTCATTAGTCATTGAAATCTCCAATATATCGGTCATGACATGATAGTTAAAATGGGTCATGAGAAATATCATCAATGTTTTTTTTTTGCAACTTTGTTTGCCAAGCCGATTTTCAAATGGCAAATTCTAACTAACCATAGTGTGTGGCCAAAGATTAATCCTCGGTTCCACAAAGTGAGACGACGCCCATTCGGCCTTCGGCTATACATTCGGCAGGCACAGCATCACCACCAGCCAGTCGAGTTGTACCGTCGGACAGTGAGAACAAAAAGTGATTTAGGCCGAATACACATGGTCTCCCGATGCCCCATTGGTGTAGACCTGCATGAAAAGTATAAAAAATGACCTTCCTAGACGCCTTTTTTTATTTCCATTTGGTTCCCAAATTTCATTCATTGCCCTCTCTTCTCATACGTGACATATATTTACATCACGTGAATATGAATGGTATTTACATTCACATTATCGGAATATTTCTGTCATGACATGACCCATGACTGATCATATTTTCTTGGGTATAGTGATCCAAAATAAAATTCGCCGTAAACGTGAATGAATGATAATTTTCATGCCTGCTCGTGATACCTATAATCGAATAATCACTAAAATTCACTCGGTCCATGGTAACTGTTCTATAATTTATCGGACATCCTAAAGGGCGAACACGAAATTATTGCGAAACATTCAACAGGGCAAAACTTTTTTACCATTGGTTAAAATCATCCAAATTTTGCATACTTTCTTATTGATGTGTATTGTTTACATGCTGTCTAGCTCGAAGTCTTGTTTTTCGATTCAACAAAAATTGAGGTGAACCAAAGCGAGTCGAGAGAACACATTCTTTTCAAACGCCTGGAATTTCCTGACCTGTCGTACCGGTAGTTGGGAAAAATGTTGAACATTCACCATTCAACCGTCTCCAGACTGTTGAAGCGGTTCCAGAATTTCGACGTTGGACCACGGCAAAGGAGCTGGAAGAAATTCGGGACCGGAGAACAAAAAGACGGTGGGAAAGGTGAAGCGGATGATTAAAGCAAATTCCAACGTCTCAAACCATGATTTGGCTAAACAGATCGGCATGTCGTAAAGCTACGTCCAGAATGCAAAGAAAAGAGCTGGACTACTTACATACAAGGTACAGAACTTCCCAAACTGCGATGAGCGGCAACAATCGATGGCTTAAACTCGGGCACGGAAGCTCTACGTGAAGATGCTGTCAAGATATGTCTACTGTGTGATGGACGACGAAACGTATATAAAAGCCGATTTAAAGCGAATTCTGGGGGAGAGGGATGAATCATCCTTCGGGATGAAAATCCCGAGTAAAATAAAAAAAAAAGCAAATTCCGGGGTTGGAGTTTTTCACCGGCAAGAACAAGTTTGATGTGGACGACAAATTTAAGAAGAAGAAAATGTCAAAGTTCGCCTGAAAATATCTAGTTTGGCAAGCCATCTGCTGTAAGCCTTTCGTAACAAAGGGCCTAAGTGCCTCGAGAAACGCCTTTTGCCGTTCTTGCAGCAGCACAACGAAGCTCCGCTATTTTACCAGATTTGGCATCATGCCACTATTCTAAGAGTGTCCTGAAGTGGTATGAGGCCAATTCTGTCCATTTGTTCCAAAGGACATGAACCCGCCAAACTGTTCGGAACTGCGTCCGGTGGAGCAGTACTGGGCAATAATGAAGCTGAAACTTCGGAAGAATAAGAAGACAGTCAAAGACGGATATGTTTGAAAGATGAAAAAAAACTAAGAAACTGGTACCGGAGGACACTGTAAAGACTTTGATGGAGAGCATCATGCAAAAATGCGTTCAATTTTACACTTAAGGCTCCATTGATTAACTTTTCTTTTGATTTTTAAAGTAAATATATGTATAAAACTACCCTAAAATTTTGATTTGGTTCCAAACATTATAAGAAAATTGGCATGACATTATCGGTGTCGCAATAATATCGTGTTCGCCCTTTAAAAATACTCTCATGTAAAAACATAGAAGTTTTGGGGTGGGCTATCGACTCCGAGTTTTGTGTGAATTCTTGTGTGGATCCAACTATTCTTCTTTTAGTGAGGGTAAAGAGGTCTCGAATCGTCATAAGAACATCCATAGGTCCGAAACCTTCCACATACCGATTTGTACGCCAATCGATTTAGTAGATTCGCAGTTATTATTGGACCAAAGACAGACAGACAAACAGAAATCCATCACAATAAGATGTTTATATATTATCCCAAAGGTAAGCCTTAAATCTAGGTTCAATAGATTGGACCTGAGTCGGGATTTTATTCAAATATTTGTAAGCGTTGCTAGTCAGTCGAAGGAGGCCGCGGTGATCTTGTTGTAGTAAAATTAAATAAATGTTGCAGTGTTGTTTGTGGGGGTTAAGGGGTTCTCCTTGGTGAAGCAGTTCACCAAGCCACGCTAACCAGGCGAACGACCGGGCGAAAGATGGTCGTTCAACAACCCACCACCAGAGCGCAGTGCAGAGATGTGAGCCGTTGTCTTCAAGCGAAGAGGCGAAGCGTGCGATAAGGCGAGGCGAAAACGAGCGCGGGACGGGGGCAATGAACGGCAATGGAGTCAGAGCAGATTGTAAAAAAAATGACCATTTTACTCTGCCATTAGTTCGCGAACGCATCACAGCGATCCCAAAATTAACGATCGTTTGCCAAAGTTTGGTGCTTTGTTCCATCCATATAAAAACGGAACAGGAGTCATCTCCATTGAAGGATTCCACAGAAAGTGAAATCCAGTCTTAAGCTGGAATAGATTGGAACTCCAGGTAACCCCACGCCATTTTGCCCCTGCCCAAATTGTGTCCCTAATACGCTCCTGAATTTTACCAGGACCCCGCTGTTTCGGATTGATTTTGAATCAACCGAGCCCTGAGAGCGCCACAGCGCTCTACGACTTCAACCGACAACCACACTCGTCGGTGTTATTCATTTCGGTACCTGGTTCAGCACCCAAGGTGGGGCCAGGTACGACGTCGCCACGCGCTTCGTTCACCATCGACGACTTAGCGCGCCGCCCGAAAACATCGACCGACCGCCGTCGGTGTTACTTACCCCAGTACCTGACTCAGCACCCAAGGTGGGGTCAGGTACTCAACATCCACGCCGCTTGTTTGCCGTCAAAGGACCAGCAGTGCCCCGTTCAGCACCCAAGGTGGGGCCGGGTACAACAACACGACCCGTTAGAGCCAGCCAGCTTCCATTGCTCTGCGACGTAGTTCTACCTCCCCGTGGTGCAGAGTGGAAACGTGTCTACAGACTTGTCACCTGTAGATGTACGGCCAAGAGAACTACACGTCACACTTGGTACAGTCAGCTGCGACGGGCTGCGTGCCGAGTGTGGCAAACACGTGGTGCGACTGGGCACCTTGGTACCAGTGCTCAGTTGCAGGAGGAGGGGTCGTAACGTGTATCGGGTAGTCGCGACCCCGATATGCGGGACGACCAAATGTTCGAGCGGGTGTTGGTCGAATTCGCGCGTCAGGTGGTCCTAGCCCTGATTCGCGGATATGACCGACTCACGACGGGCAGAGGGGCCTTGTGCCGTAACATGTGGCGCCCAGTGGATGGGCCTCAGGATGAGTCTCGAAGAGTCGAGATGGAGAAAAAGGATATGTGTGGTTATCTCCAGACCCGAGGAGAGGCGAGTTGTTCTCGTCTCGAATTGGGTCAAGAGACGGAACGATCGAGGGCTCTCGAGACACGAGGAGAGGTGGGTATAGACGCCTCAATTCGTGTCAAGAGGAGGTATGTGAGGAGGTCTTGAGTCACGAGGAGAGACGGGTCAAGACGGCTCAAATTGTGACAAGAGACCGAATGTGAGAGGGTCTCGAGTCGTGAGGAGGGGCGGGTCATGACGTCACGAATTGCGACGAGAGGCCGCATGTGGGACTCGAGTCACGAGTAGCGGCTAACGGACTGCCAACCCGTAAGTCGTGAATCGTGACAAAGAGTGGTTGAGATTGCTGGTGTAGTACGAATAAAACGAGTATTTGCCGTGGAGCGCATTGCGCGAGTATGGTCTCCCATCATGGGTAAAGCCTTCGTTGCTAGGTCCGGATGGGAATTATGGCCAGAGGCCCCAGGTGGATTTTATGGCGTAGGGGTACATAGTATCATGAGTCGTCCAATTGCACCCATGGACCCAGAGTAGCAAACTGGGGGGACGCGGTGGCTCGCCGTGCCTTGGAATGCGATCCGTAAAAAGGATTTACCACCTGGGTGATCAACTAATAAAAAAAAAAAAAAAGCCAGCTTCCAAGCCGATCTCATCGAACCCGAGCTCGACGTCAAGGAAGGAACCAGTATACACAATAAGGTTAGCTAGCTAGTTTAAGAAAGTGGTGTGTGAAAAAAACTGCATCATTAAACGGTACCTAACTTAATCCGAGGAGTTTCCTTTAGCTCTCCCGAATTTCCCTGCAACTTAGTTTTTGTAAGCTTGCCGACCCTAGGGATGATTAGGGGTTCATCGTAAATCTGCCGATTGGCTAACAGCCAGTCTTACATATTTTCCCGTCTCATGTCCAATCTCGCTAGCAGCAATTTGTGTGGTTGTGGCCAAAGTTACCATGATGTCGAGCATCTTGTTTGGTCTTGTGAGGATCACCTTATCCCCAGAGCGAGCTTAATAGACTCCCTTCGGGCCCGAGTAAACCACCTAACGTTCCAGTTATGGATGTTTTGGCTGCGGTTTACCTAGATTACATGTTCGAATTATACCTTTACTTTAAATCTATAGACACATTCCACGCGCTTGTACCGCTCAAAAGTGATTTTTATCCGTTCGCGTATCAAAAAATCTCAAAATTGTCTATAATTTTGATAATTCAAATCACACGAAACCAACGAAAAAAGAGAAAAAAGTTTTTTTTACACATGTGTTAGACGATTTTGAAAATCAGTTTTTTTGTTGAAAAAAGTGGTGTTTTTGACAACTTTTACAAAATCATTAATTTTAATATATGGATGATTTTTTTTCGGAAATATTTTTAGTATTTTCAGAAGCCAAAAAACACGGCTTCATTTTGTAGAAAAAAGAATTTGTTTATATCCAATATAGTTGGTTTGAAAAGCGAACAAAAACAGTCGCAAATGAGTGAATTCACGTCACAAAAAAAGGGAAGTTTTTAATTTTACGAGAAAACTCTGACTTTTTTTAAATAAAAAAATGAGATTTTCTTAAAAAATGATAAGACGATTTTGAAACACTAAGATTTATAGAAATTGGTTGGAATCTAGCTGAGTTACAACAGCGCGAATGAGTGAATTCACGTCACAAAATTTGATTTTTCGTTAAATGTTATATGAAAATGTGCTCTGAAAGCTGTTTTGACCCTCCAGATGGTCGGATTTTGACAAATCGAGCATAATTTAGTTGATTTTTTAATAAGTTCATTATTTTCAAATAAAAATACAAAAAGGTTGAAATAAATTTTTTTTTTATGAATCTTTATTTAAAGACAGTAGTAATTTTAACGTATTATCCCTTAATATGTTGCTATTCAAGTGCCAACCAAAATAAGGAAAAAGTTAGGTGCAGATACTAAAAATTTATGATTGTAAAAGGCGGAACAACAAAATATCGTTTTTGAAAGTCTACATAAAATTTGAAGACTCCAAAGAATGGTTCAGTATAGCCATACACTCAGAAAAATACTATTATATATACCATAAGATTCTCTTATGAAGAGGCGCCATAAGAAAAATCTATGAAATTCATAAGATTGTCTTATGAAGCGAATGAATTCTTCAGATGAATACCTGCTTCAATGAGAGGTTGTTGCTTTTCATAAGAGGGTCTTATGGAAACAGAAAATTTTACGTTTGAAGAAAAAATATCAAGATAATTGATGTCAAAAACGATCAGTTTATTTTCTGGGTAATTTGTTGTTTGTTTACAATAACATCATGATGTAAGCGCCGATGTGGTCTAGCGGATAGGCTGGCGCGAGTCTGGTATTGGTACGCCAGGCGTACTGGGTTCGATTCCCGGTATAGGCAAGAAAAACTTTTGGGTTCGATTCCCTTAAGTTGCCGACAGGTAAGATGTGTTTCATTCTATAACTGACTATATAAAAGGAATGTTCTATCAGTTGCAAGCTGGTCAGGTATATACACGGATGCCGGAATACCTGTAAGTAAACTAGCCCACCTGATTGATTCGTTCGTCCAGAATATACCTACATCAACACAATACATTCATCCATAACAGTTCATACGAAGCCATGGGGTCCGGGTATGATGGCGCGCTGCATTGGAGATTTGTCGAACATAATAATCTAAAAAATGCATGTGAACACATACTTTGGCAGAAACTGCGGTGAATCCGTGCACCCATGGTGGATTACCAACATACATACATACATACAATTTGTTGTTTGTTTACAATAACATCATGATCACCATAAGGTACGGTTCCAACCGTCATTCACGCAGCGAAAAGTAGTACCATTGATATAAAAAAAATACATCTTCGATTCAAAAACCTTGTGTACATTGAAACAAAATCCTATTTCCTTGATTTAAGTAAATTTTATATTGAACCGAACTATTTTTCCTTTAAACAAATGTTCCAAGTTTTTAAATCAAAGTATTGAATTTAAATTCAAGGAAATTATTTTTTGACGCAGAATCAATGTAAAAATTCATTGATTTAGATGAATGTTTTTTTTGAATCAAAGTATTTTTTCGTCAAATAGTTGACACATCTTCATTAGCTTCTGTTTGGTGAACGGGTCGGAGAAAAACTTTTTCGATAACCAGTCAGACTTATTTATATCAGCGGAATCTTCCTGCCGTGCAACCCCAGACAGCATCGGATTCAGGAGATCCGGCGTCGGAAAATTCCGACAGCTATGAGAGGGCAAACGATAGTGGACTCCAAGGTAGGTCTTTTAAAATCAATTCAATTTTAACTAAACTGTCAACATGTCAAAATTTTTTAGGGCAACCATTCATCCAACCAATTTGAAGAGGTAACTGTACTGACTGTTCCAATCCTCCGGCTATAAGCGGTTGCAATCGGTTCCGATCCGGTCCAGGGAGACAACGGCTGACGCCAAAACCCTTTTGGCAACTGGCTACCAACAAATATCGTTCAGTAAGTACAAGTTCAGTATGTAAAAAAAAATATTTTCTTCATTGTTAGAATTATTTTGCTTAATGTCGTAATTGTAATAAATTTGTATTATGTGCGCTATGTAAAAAATTCATGTGTACATTTTGTTCTACTCTTTATTTACAGATGAACCGCGGTTTAAAAATTCAATATAAGGGAAAATCGATGATGTGAAGTGGTAAAAGATAGAACATCTACTTACAGAGAAATAAAATGTTTCAAACCATAATTGATTTCTTTTTATTTCCAATAGGACGAAAATTAATATGTAGTACTAGAATTTTTAGGAATAAATCATAAAATTGAAGAACAAATGCTTTAAAATTGAAATCCAAATACCGTTGAATTAAAGGAATATTATATAAAATCAAACGAAAAGGTTTTTGAATCAAAAGCATTTTGTTTTTTGAAACAAAGAAAAAGTTTTGATTCAAAGGAAAGCATTTCTTTGAAACAAAAGAAAATGCATTTGAATCAAAGGAATTTTTATTTGTCCCAAAATCAAAGGAAAAAATCCTTTGTTTTTGCGGCACTTTCCTTTGAAACTAAATTTCATTTTTCTGCGTGTTCTGCCGCACCCGGTCCATTGAACTTATCCTTTCCGCCGGTCAACATGCTGAAAAGTAAACATAAAAATATGTGTTTATTTACGTTAACAAATAATTTGAACGTTCACAAAAAATAAACTTACCTTGTAGAATAACCAAATCACTTTCAACTTTTGAAAAAAAAACTGATGGCTCCACAACTGGTTTGTGCTTGGTACTACGACGAGAAAATGACTGATGGAATGAATGTGTTCATTATTTTTTCACAATGCCGCTTCTTCTGTTTTTCATAAAAACTTCGTATGAATATTGAAAGAATTTCATAAGACTCTTATGAAAAATTAGTTTGGACGCAAAAAAGTGGTTCATAAGATGTATCTTATGAAATTTATAATAAGATTTCCTCTGAGTGTAGTATAACTTTATATTTCGTGACGTGAATTCAGTCAACTAGCCTGTTCTGTTTGAACTGAGTGAATTCACGTCACAACTTCAAATCAGCATAACTTCGTTCATTGTTGTTCAATCGAGAAGCTCTGTACATCAAATTGTGGGTAATTATTTTCTTTACAACTCATTCGAAGACACCGATATTCTATTTTCACAGAGAGAACAGGAATTCAAGGATGTATGTACTAAAGTCCGAAATGGTTAATTCTACACAGCAAAAAATTTCTAAAAGTATACGGAATCTAAAACACGAGTAGTCTAATTTTTTACAAGTGTAAATCGAAGACGATGTAATTTTCAACTCCTTTTGATGTAATTTTAGTCTTTTTTCAAAAAGTGAATAGAAATACATTGTTTTGCTATAATTTTACATTCCGTGATGTAAAAATCAAGCGGTCAATGAATTTTATATCACAAACAGTGTAAAATTGTATGTTTGATTTAAAACTAAATGGAAATGTGCAACTTGTGTGGCGCGCGTCGGATACAAAGTAAACAAGTAAGAAAATTATTCGAAAACGAGTCGAAGGCGTAGCTCTAGCATTTCCAGAATCCTTCAAAAGTT